>NW_026975521.1:0-44515 GCF_030014295.1 Loxodonta africana
CTCACATATCCCCTGGTGGCAGAATGATAGCGATGGGTGGAGAAACATCGCTCCGGAGCACACGTTAAATGGGGCACCGGCCAAAGGCCAGGGCCAGTAGTGGACGTGGCCGAGCTGAAGGGCGAGCCAGTGAAGGGCCCAAGGATTCCTCCTGTATGTGGGAAACATGTCATCCGGGTCCCCACGTCCGTAAACCATTGGATTGCTGGGGCCCAGGATGCCAGGATTTCGGCCTTGCCTTGGCTGCCCGGCCACATACGCAGCCTTCCACCGGAGGCGGGGATATGTAGACAGCAAAAATTGGGAAAACGGCAGTGTCTCCTCGATTTCCCTGACATGGGCCTTTTTGGGCGGCATGCTTTTTTCCTAGTAGGATCAGGCAGTGACGGAGAAAGGCAGGATTATGTGTGCAGGAAAGGTATGTGCTGAGAAGGCGACAAGGTTGAGACCAGGTTGGGATCTTCAGTCCCAGGAAAGGCCCCTGGCAGTTGTGGGTCAATGTTCTCTGCCCATCCCACCTGGCGTGGGGAGGTTTACAGCATACAAAGCAGCAGCGGAATTATTCTTCCCCCAGAGGTTGCGTCTGCCCACAAGCTCCACCTGGCCAGGGTCCGCCCCTCCCGTATTGCCCATGTCAAGCAACAGAAGCTAAGACCTTCCAGAGAGACTAACTGCTGTTCTCTACCCACGGGGACGCGGTACAGCCAGAAGCCTCCCCTGTTTCCTCTCCAGGCTCTCTCTCAGGCCCCTCATAGCTGTGATTTGTCTCAGGGGTAGAACGGAGAGATTTCTCTGAATGAACACATACAGAGAGGGGCCATAGATGCTGAGGAAGGGCGCCTTGCCTACTGATATCCCAGCGTAAGTGGACAAGAGGTACCTGCCTGCTGTCCCAGTATGTCGAACCTGTCCACATCAGGGGTTGCCTGCTGTGAAGTTATTCCCTGGGTGCCCTCGATTTTGTGGCCAAGGACAGAAGGGGCCGTTGTGTGTCCATGGGTAAAATGGAGGCCTCTGCCTAACTGGCCTGTTAGGCCGGACCTCTCCTATTGGCTCAGAGTTTGTGACCCGTCCCCGTCAGAAGTTCCGCCCAGCCTTCCGGTGGCTGTCTCCGTGGTGATTGAGAAAGAAGCCTTAGGCCCCGCACTCAGCCTTCACCTGTCCTACCTGGCCTCTTTACCCTCGTACAGACCGCTGTGTGGATGAAAGAAAGGATGTCGGCCAGTGACCACGTGTCCTCATTTCCTTTGAAGGATTAGGCTCCTTGCCTGGGCAGAAGACAGCCAAGGTCAGCCTGAGCCTAGACTCCTAGTGACCCGTGACACTGCAGACAGTGATAGATGTTCACGTCCACGCTGAGGTATCCGCAGGTGGCGGATTGAGAGTGGTCGGAGGAGAAGTGGAACTAGAAATCACACACTCACGGGGGCACGGGCCAAAGGTCAGGGAAAATAGCTGAGGTCGTGGAGCTCTAGCGGGGCCAGGCTAGGGCCCAGGCCTCCCTCCTGTACGTGGCAAAGAGGTGATCCATATGCCGCCATCCGCAGACTCTGGACTGCTAGGGCCCTGGATGCCCGAATTTCGGCCTTGTCTTCGGAGAAGTGACGCACACGCAGTGTGCCCCGGAGCCTGTGGACCAGCACAGGGCAAAATCGTGAAAAGGCGGGCTTCAGTTGACTTTGCCTGTGCTCTCCTTTGGCTGAGTGCCATCCTGTGTTTCCTAGCAGGAGAAGGCATTTGTGGAGAGAGGCGGATTCCATGTGTGCAGGCAAAGTGTGTGCTGAGATGCTGAGTCGCTGGAGACCAGGGTGGACTCTTCAGACCCAGAATAGGCCTCTGGCAGGTATGTGTCAATGTTTTCTGCCCTGTGCTCTCAGCTGGGTATTTGCATACAATGTGACCAGCGGAATTAGTAGTCTCCGGAGAGGCTGCCACATGTCAGCAAGCTTCACCTGGCCAGGGTCGGCCCGTGATGTAGATCCCCGGTCAATCACCACTCTCTAGACCTTGCAGATAGACCAGCAGATCTTGTCTGCCCGTGGGCAACCAGTAGAGCCAGAGGCCTTCCCCCTTTGCTCTTTCGTCTCTAGGCACCCTGTCAGGCACTCCAAGCTGTGAAGTGACTCAGGGGGAGAAGGAAGAGATTTCAGAGAGCGAACACATCCAGAGAGAGACAGAGAGAGGCAAGAGATGCTGAGTGGGGTGGCATTGCGTACTGATATCCTCTGGAAAGTGGGAAAGAGGTACCTGGCCTGTTGTAGCAATGCCCTGAACCAGTCGGAACCAGAAGCTCCCCTGTGCCTGCGTAGGCTTTCCCAGGGTGTGCTCAAATCCTGTGGCCACTAGGTGTCATAGGTCTTAATGGAGGGCCCTGTGTCATCTGCCTGGTGGGCCAGATCTCTGCCATTGGCTCAGTCTTGTCACCAGGCCCATCATAAGCTCCGCCCACTGTTCCGGTGGTGGGACTGTCTCCATGGTGATGGCAAAGGAGCCTTAGTCCCGCCCACCTGGCCTTGACTTCACCTAGCTGGCCTGCTGACCCTCACTCAGACCTCTGTGTTGCTAAAAATGAATATCCGCCAGCGCCCAGGTGTCAGCATCTGGGATAAAGGATTCGGGACCTTGCCTGGGGCAGAAGGCAGCCTAGGCCAGCTGGTACCTGGAAGTCTAGTGACTTGTGACACTGCTGCCAGTGACAAATGGTGACTCCCACTCTCACATATCCCCTGGTGGCAGAATGATAGCGATGGGTGGAGAAACATCGCTCCGGAGCACACGTTAAATGGGGCACCGGCCAAAGGCCAGGGCCAGTAGTGGACGTGGCCGAGCTGAAGGGCGAGCCAGTGAAGGGCCCAAGGATTCCTCCTGTATGTGGGAAACATGTCATCCGGGTCCCCACGTCTGTAAACCATTGGATTGCTGGGGCCCAGGATGCCAGGATTTCGGCCTTGCCTTGGCTGCCCGGCCACATACGCAGCCTTCCACCGGAGGCGGGGATATGTAGACAGCAAAAATTGGGAAAACGGCAGTGTCTCCTCGATTTCCCTGACATGGGCCTTTTTGGGCGGCATGCTTTTTTCCTAGTAGGATCAGGCAGTGACGGAGAAAGGCAGGATTATGTGTGCAGGAAAGGTATGTGCTGAGAAGGCGACAAGGTTGAGACCAGGTTGGGATCTTCAGTCCCAGGAAAGGCCCCTGGCAGTTGTGGGTCAATGTTCTCTGCCCATCCCACCTGGCGTGGGGAGGTTTACAGCATACAAAGCAGCAGCGGAATTATTCTTCCCCCAGAGGTTGCGTCTGCCCACAAGCTCCACCTGGCCAGGGTCCGCCCCTCCCGTATTGCCCATGTCAAGCAACAGAAGCTAAGACCTTCCAGAGAGACTAACTGCTGTTCTCTACCCACGGGGACGCGGTACAGCCAGAAGCCTCCCGTTTCCTCTCCAGGCTCTCTCTCAGGCCCCTCATAGCTGTGATTTGTCTCAGGGGTAGAACGGAGAGATTTCTCTGAATGAACACATACAGAGAGGGGCCATAGATGCTGAGGAAGGGCGCCTTGCCTACTGATATCCCAGCGTAAGTGGACAAGAGGTACCTGCCTGCTGTCCCAGTATGTCGAACCTGTCCACATCAGGGGTTGCCTGCTGTGAAGTTATTCCCTGGGTGCCCTCGATTTTGTGGCCAAGGACAGAAGGGGCCGTTGTGTGTCCATGGGTAAAATGGAGGCCTCTGCCTAACTGGCCTGTTAGGCCGGACCTCTCCTATTGGCTCAGAGTTTGTGACCCGTCCCCGTCAGAAGTTCCGCCCAGCCTTCCGGTGGCTGTCTCCGTGGTGATTGAGAAAGAAGCCTTAGGCCCCGCACTCAGCCTTCACCTGTCCTACCTGGCCTCTTTACCCTCGTACAGACCGCTGTGTGGATGAAAGAAAGGATGTCGGCCAGTGACCACGTGTCCTCATTTCCTTTGAAGGATTAGGCTCCTTGCCTGGGCAGAAGACAGCCAAGGTCAGCCTGAGCCTAGACTCCTAGTGACCTGTGACCCTGCAGACAGTGATAGATGTTCACGTCCACGCTGAGGTATCCGCAGGTGGCGGATTGAGAGTGGTCGGAGGAGAAGTGGAACTAGAAATCACACACTCACGGGGGCACGGGCCAAAGGTCAGGGAAAATAGCTGAGGTCGTGGAGCTCTAGCGGGGCCAGGCTAGGGCCCAGGCCTCCCTCCTGTACGTGGCAAAGAGGTGATCCATATGCCGCCATCCGCAGACTCTGGACTGCTAGGGCCCTGGATGCCCGAATTTCGGCCTTGTCTTCGGAGAAGTGACGCACACGCAGTGTGCCCCGGAGCCTGTGGACCAGCACAGGGCAAAATCGTGAAAAGGCGGGCTTCAGTTGACTTTGCCTGTGCTCTCCTTTGGCTGAGTGCCATCCTGTGTTTCCTCGCAGGAGAAGGCATTTGTGGAGAGAGGCGGATTCCATGTGTGCAGGCAAAGTGTGTGCTGAGATGCTGAGTCGCTGGAGACCAGGGTGGACTCTTCAGACCCAGAATAGGCCTCTGGCAGGTATGTGTCAATGTTTTCTGCCCTGTGCTCTCAGCTGGGTATTTGCATACAATGTGACCAGCGGAATTAGTAGTCTCCGGAGAGGCTGCCACATGTCAGCAAGCTTCACCTGGCCAGGGTCGGCCCGTGATGTAGATCCCCGGTCAATCACCACTCTCTAGACCTTGCAGATAGACCAGCAGATCTTGTCTGCCCGTGGGCAACCAGTAGAGCCAGAGGCCTTCCCCCTTTGCTCTTTCGTCTCTAGGCACCCTGTCAGGCACTCCAAGCTGTGAAGTGACTCAGGGGGAGAAGGAAGAGATTTCAGAGAGCGAACACATCCAGAGAGAGACAGAGAGAGGCAAGAGATGCTGAGTGGGGTGGCATTGCGTACTGATATCCTCTGGAAAGTGGGAAAGAGGTACCTGGCCTGTTGTAGCAATGCCCTGAACCAGTCGGAACCAGAAGCTCCCCTGTGCCTGCGTAGGCTTTCCCAGGGTGTGCTCAAATCCTGTGGCCACTAGGTGTCATAGGTCTTAATGGAGGGCCCTGTGTCATCTGCCTGGCGGGCCAGATCTCTGCCATTGGCTCAGTCTTGTCACCAGGCCCATCATAAGCTCCGCCCACTGTTCCGGTGGTGGGACTGTCTCCATGGTGATGGCAAAGGAGCCTTAGTCCCGCCCACCTGGCCTTGACTTCACCTAGCTGGCCTGCTGACCCTCACTCAGACCTCTGTGTTGCTAAAAATGAATATCCGCCAGCGCCCAGGTGTCAGCATCTGGGATAAAGGATTCGGGACCTTGCCTGGGGCAGAAGGCAGCCTAGGCCAGCTGGTACCTGGAAGTCTAGTGACTTGTGACACTGCTGCCAGTGACAAATGGTGACTCCCACTCTCACATATCCCCTGGTGGCAGAATGATAGCGATGGGTGGAGAAACATCGCTCCGGAGCACACGTTAAATGGGGCACCGGCCAAAGGCCAGGGCCAGTAGTGGACGTGGCCGAGCTGAAGGGCGAGCCAGTGAAGGGCCCAAGGATTCCTCCTGTATGTGGGAAACATGTCATCCGGGTCCCCACGTCCGTAAACCATTGGATTGCTGGGGCCCAGGATGCCAGGATTTCGGCCTTGCCTTGGCTGCCCGGCCACATACGCAGCCTTCCACCGGAGGCGGGGATATGTAGACAGCAAAAATTGGGAAAACGGCAGTGTCTCCTCGATTTCCCTGACATGGGCCTTTTTGGGCGGCATGCTTTTTTCCTAGTAGGATCAGGCAGTGACGGAGAAAGGCAGGATTATGTGTGCAGGAAAGGTATGTGCTGAGAAGGCGACAAGGTTGAGACCAGGTTGGGATCTTCAGTCCCAGGAAAGGCCCCTGGCAGTTGTGGGTCAATGTTCTCTGCCCATCCCACCTGGCGTGGGGAGGTTTACAGCATACAAAGCAGCAGCGGAATTATTCTTCCCCCAGAGGTTGCGTCTGCCCACAAGCTCCACCTGGCCAGGGTCCGCCCCTCCCGTATTGCCCATGTCAAGCAACAGAAGCTAAGACCTTCCAGAGAGACTAACTGCTGTTCTCTACCCACGGGGACGCGGTACAGCCAGAAGCCTCCCCTGTTTCCTCTCCAGGCTCTCTCTCAGGCCCCTCATAGCTGTGATTTGTCTCAGGGGTAGAACGGAGAGATTTCTCTGAATGAACACATACAGAGAGGGGCCATAGATGCTGAGGAAGGGCGCCTTGCCTACTGATATCCCAGCGTAAGTGGACAAGAGGTACCTGCCTGCTGTCCCAGTATGTCGAACCTGTCCACATCAGGGGTTGCCTGCTGTGAAGTTATTCCCTGGGTGCCCTCGATTTTGTGGCCAAGGACAGAAGGGGCCGTTGTGTGTCCATGGGTAAAATGGAGGCCTCTGCCTAACTGGCCTGTTAGGCCGGACCTCTCCTATTGGCTCAGAGTTTGTGACCCGTCCCCGTCAGAAGTTCCGCCCAGCCTTCCGGTGGCTGTCTCCGTGGTGATTGAGAAAGAAGCCTTAGGCCCCGCACTCAGCCTTCACCTGTCCTACCTGGCCTCTTTACCCTCGTACAGACCGCTGTGTGGATGAAAGAAAGGATGTCGGCCAGTGACCACGTGTCCTCATTTCCTTTGAAGGATTAGGCTCCTTGCCTGGGCAGAAGACAGCCAAGGTCAGCCTGAGCCTAGACTCCTAGTGACCTGTGACCCTGCAGACAGTGATAGATGTTCACGTCCACGCTGAGGTATCCGCAGGTGGCGGATTGAGAGTGGTCGGAGGAGAAGTGGAACTAGAAATCACACACTCACGGGGGCACGGGCCAAAGGTCAGGGAAAATAGCTGAGGTCGTGGAGCTCTAGCGGGGCCAGGCTAGGGCCCAGGCCTCCCTCCTGTACGTGGCAAAGAGGTGATCCATATGCCGCCATCCGCAGACTCTGGACTGCTAGGGCCCTGGATGCCCGAATTTCGGCCTTGTCTTCGGAGAAGTGACGCACACGCAGTGTGCCCCGGAGCCTGTGGACCAGCACAGGGCAAAATCGTGAAAAGGCGGGCTTCAGTTGACTTTGCCTGTGCTCTCCTTTGGCTGAGTGACATCCTGTGTTTCCTCGCAGGAGAAGGCATTTGTGGAGAGAGGCGGATTCCATGTGTGCAGGCAAAGTGTGTGCTGAGATGCTGAGTCGCTGGAGACCAGGGTGGACTCTTCAGACCCAGAATAGGCCTCTGGCAGGTATGTGTCAATGTTTTCTGCCCTGTGCTCTCAGCTGGGTATTTGCATACAATGTGACCAGCGGAATTAGTAGTCTCCGGAGAGGCTGCCACATGTCAGCAAGCTTCACCTGGCCAGGGTCGGCCCGTGATGTAGATCCCCGGTCAATCACCACTCTCTAGACCTTGCAGATAGACCAGCAGATCTTGTCTGCCCGTGGGCAACCAGTAGAGCCAGAGGCCTTCCCCCTTTGCTCTTTCGTCTCTAGGCACCCTGTCAGGCACTCCAAGCTGTGAAGTGACTCAGGGGGAGAAGGAAGAGATTTCAGAGAGCGAACACATCCAGAGAGAGACAGAGAGAGGCAAGAGATGCTGAGTGGGGTGGCATTGCGTACTGATATCCTCTGGAAAGTGGGAAAGAGGTACCTGGCCTGTTGTAGCAATGCCCTGAACCAGTCGGAACCAGAAGCTCCCCTGTGCCTGCGTAGGCTTTCCCAGGGTGTGCTCAAATCCTGTGGCCACTAGGTGTCATAGGTCTTAATGGAGGGCCCTGTGTCATCTGCCTGGCGGGCCAGATCTCTGCCATTGGCTCAGTCTTGTCACCAGGCCCATCATAAGCTCCGCCCACTGTTCCGGTGGTGGGACTGTCTCCATGGTGATGGCAAAGGAGCCTTAGTCCCGCCCACCTGGCCTTGACTTCACCTAGCTGGCCTGCTGACCCTCACTCAGACCTCTGTGTTGCTAAAAATGAATATCCGCCAGCGCCCAGGTGTCAGCATCTGGGATAAAGGATTCGGGACCTTGCCTGGGGCAGAAGGCAGCCTAGGCCAGCTGGTACCTGGAAGTCTAGTGACTTGTGACACTGCTGCCAGTGACAAATGGTGACTCCCACTCTCACATATCCCCTGGTGGCAGAATGATAGCGATGGGTGGAGAAACATCGCTCCGGAGCACACGTTAAATGGGGCACCGGCCAAAGGCCAGGGCCAGTAGTGGACGTGGCCGAGCTGAAGGGCGAGCCAGTGAAGGGCCCAAGGATTCCTCCTGTATGTGGGAAACATGTCATCCGGGTCCCCACGTCCGTAAACCATTGGATTGCTGGGGCCCAGGATGCCAGGATTTCGGCCTTGCCTTGGCTGCCCGGCCACATACGCAGCCTTCCACCGGAGGCGGGGATATGTAGACAGCAAAAATTGGGAAAACGGCAGTGTCTCCTCGATTTCCCTGACATGGGCCTTTTTGGGCGGCATGCTTTTTTCCTAGTAGGATCAGGCAGTGACGGAGAAAGGCAGGATTATGTGTGCAGGAAAGGTATGTGCTGAGAAGGCGACAAGGTTGAGACCAGGTTGGGATCTTCAGTCCCAGGAAAGGCCCCTGGCAGTTGTGGGTCAATGTTCTCTGCCCATCCCACCTGGCGTGGGGAGGTTTACAGCATACAAAGCAGCAGCGGAATTATTCTTCCCCCAGAGGTTGCGTCTGCCCACAAGCTCCACCTGGCCAGGGTCCGCCCCTCCCGTATTGCCCATGTCAAGCAACAGAAGCTAAGACCTTCCAGAGAGACTAACTGCTGTTCTCTACCCACGGGGACGCGGTACAGCCAGAAGCCTCCCCTGTTTCCTCTCCAGGCTCTCTCTCAGGCCCCTCATAGCTGTGATTTGTCTCAGGGGTAGAACGGAGAGATTTCTCTGAATGAACACATACAGAGAGGGGCCATAGATGCTGAGGAAGGGCGCCTTGCCTACTGATATCCCAGCGTAAGTGGACAAGAGGTACCTGCCTGCTGTCCCAGTATGTCGAACCTGTCCACATCAGGGGTTGCCTGCTGTGAAGTTATTCCCTGGGTGCCCTCGATTTTGTGGCCAAGGACAGAAGGGGCCGTTGTGTGTCCATGGGTAAAATGGAGGCCTCTGCCTAACTGGCCTGTTAGGCCGGACCTCTCCTATTGGCTCAGAGTTTGTGACCCGTCCCCGTCAGAAGTTCCGCCCAGCCTTCCGGTGGCTGTCTCCGTGGTGATTGAGAAAGAAGCCTTAGGCCCCGCACTCAGCCTTCACCTGTCCTACCTGGCCTCTTTACCCTCGTACAGACCGCTGTGTGGATGAAAGAAAGGATGTCGGCCAGTGACCACGTGTCCTCATTTCCTTTGAAGGATTAGGCTCCTTGCCTGGGCAGAAGACAGCCAAGGTCAGCCTGAGCCTAGACTCCTAGTGACCTGTGACACTGCAGACAGTGATAGATGTTCACGTCCACGCTGAGGTATCCGCAGGTGGCGGATTGAGAGTGGTCGGAGGAGAAGTGGAACTAGAAATCACACACTCACGGGGGCACGGGCCAAAGGTCAGGGAAAATAGCTGAGGTCGTGGAGCTCTAGCGGGGCCAGGCTAGGGCCCAGGCCTCCCTCCTGTACGTGGCAAAGAGGTGATCCATATGCCGCCATCCGCAGACTCTGGACTGCTAGGGCCCTGGATGCCCGAATTTCGGCCTTGTCTTCGGAGAAGTGACGCACACGCAGTGTGCCCCGGAGCCTGTGGACCAGCACAGGGCAAAATCGTGAAAAGGCGGGCTTCAGTTGACTTTGCCTGTGCTCTCCTTTGGCTGAGTGCCATCCTGTGTTTCCTAGCAGGAGAAGGCATTTGTGGAGAGAGGCGGATTCCATGTGTGCAGGCAAAGTGTGTGCTGAGATGCTGAGTCGCTGGAGACCAGGGTGGACTCTTCAGACCCAGAATAGGCCTCTGGCAGGTATGTGTCAATGTTTTCTGCCCTGTGCTCTCAGCTGGGTATTTGCATACAATGTGACCAGCGGAATTAGTAGTCTCCGGAGAGGCTGCCACATGTCAGCAAGCTTCACCTGGCCAGGGTCGGCCCGTGATGTAGATCCCCGGTCAATCACCACTCTCTAGACCTTGCAGATAGACCAGCAGATCTTGTCTGCCCGTGGGCAACCAGTAGAGCCAGAGGCCTTCCCCCTTTGCTCTTTCGTCTCTAGGCACCCTGTCAGGCACTCCAAGCTGTGAAGTGACTCAGGGGGAGAAGGAAGAGATTTCAGAGAGCGAACACATCCAGAGAGAGACAGAGAGAGGCAAGAGATGCTGAGTGGGGTGGCATTGCGTACTGATATCCTCTGGAAAGTGGGAAAGAGGTACCTGGCCTGTTGTAGCAATGCCCTGAACCAGTCGGAACCAGAAGCTCCCCTGTGCCTGTGTAGGCTTTCCCAGGGTGTGCTCAAATCCTGTGGCCACTAGGTGTCATAGGTCTTAATGGAGGGCCCTGTGTCATCTGCCTGGCGGGCCAGATCTCTGCCATTGGCTCAGTCTTGTCACCAGGCCCATCATAAGCTCCGCCCACTGTTCCGGTGGTGGGACTGTCTCCATGGTGATGGCAAAGGAGCCTTAGTCCCGCCCACCTGGCCTTGACTTCACCTAGCTGGCCTGCTGACCCTCACTCAGACCTCTGTGTTGCTAAAAATGAATATCCGCCAGCGCCCAGGTGTCAGCATCTGGGATAAAGGATTCGGGACCTTGCCTGGGGCAGAAGGCAGCCTAGGCCAGCTGGTACCTGGAAGTCTAGTGACTTGTGACACTGCTGCCAGTGACAAATGGTGACTCCCACTCTCACATATCCCCTGGTGGCAGAATGATAGCGATGGGTGGAGAAACATCGCTCCGGAGCACACGTTAAATGGGGCACCGGCCAAAGGCCAGGGCCAGTAGTGGACGTGGCCGAGCTGAAGGGCGAGCCAGTGAAGGGCCCAAGGATTCCTCCTGTATGTGGGAAACATGTCATCCGGGTCCCCACGTCCGTAAACCATTGGATTGCTGGGGCCCAGGATGCCAGGATTTCGGCCTTGCCTTGGCTGCCCGGCCACATACGCAGCCTTCCACCGGAGGCGGGGATATGTAGACAGCAAAAATTGGGAAAACGGCAGTGTCTCCTCGATTTCCCTGACATGGGCCTTTTTGGGCGGCATGCTTTTTTCCTAGTAGGATCAGGCAGTGACGGAGAAAGGCAGGATTATGTGTGCAGGAAAGGTATGTGCTGAGAAGGCGACAAGGTTGAGACCAGGTTGGGATCTTCAGTCCCAGGAAAGGCCCCTGGCAGTTGTGGGTCAATGTTCTCTGCCCATCCCACCTGGTGTGGGGAGGTTTACAGCATACAAAGCAGCAGCGGAATTATTCTTCCCCCAGAGGTTGCGTCTGCCCACAAGCTCCACCTGGCCAGGGTCCGCCCCTCCCGTATTGCCCATGTCAAGCAACAGAAGCTAAGACCTTCCAGAGAGACTAACTGCTGTTCTCTACCCACGGGGACGCGGTACAGCCAGAAGCCTCCCCTGTTTCCTCTCCAGGCTCTCTCTCAGGCCCCTCATAGCTGTGATTTGTCTCAGGGGTAGAACGGAGAGATTTCTCTGAATGAACACATACAGAGAGGGGCCATAGATGCTGAGGAAGGGCGCCTTGCCTGCTGATATCCCAGCGTAAGTGGACAAGAGGTACCTGCCTGCTGTCCCAGTATGTCGAACCTGTCCACATCAGGGGTTGCCTGCTGTGAAGTTATTCCCTGGGTGCCCTCGATTTTGTGGCCAAGGACAGAAGGGACCGTTGTGTGTCCATGGGTAAAATGGAGGCCTCTGCCTAACTGGCCTGTTAGGCCGGACCTCTCCTATTGGCTCAGAGTTTGTGACCCGTCCCCGTCAGAAGTTCCGCCCAGCCTTCCGGTGGCTGTCTCCGTGGTGATTGAGAAAGAAGCCTTAGGCCCCGCACTCAGCCTTCACCTGTCCTACCTGGCCTCTTTACCCTCGTACAGACCGCTGTGTGGATGAAAGAAAGGATGTCGGCCAGTGACCACGTGTCCTCATTTCCTTTGAAGGATTAGGCTCCTTGCCTGGGCAGAAGACAGCCAAGGTCAGCCTGAGCCTAGACTCCTAGTGACCCGTGACACTGCAGAGAGTGATAGATGTTCACGTCCACGCTGAGGTATCCGCAGGTGGCGGATTGAGAGTGGTCGGAGGAGAAGTGGAACTAGAAATCACACACTCACGGGGGCACGGGCCAAAGGTCAGGGAAAATAGCTGAGGTCGTGGAGCTCTAGCGGGGCCAGGCTAGGGCCCAGGCCTCCCTCCTGTACGTGGCAAAGAGGTGATCCATATGCCGCCATCCGCAGACTCTGGACTGCTAGGGCCCTGGATGCCCGAATTTCGGCCTTGTCTTCGGAGAAGTGACGCACACGCAGTGTGCCCCGGAGCCTGTGGACCAGCACAGGGCAAAATCGTGAAAAGGCGGGCTTCAGTTGACTTTGCCTGTGCTCTCCTTTGGCTGAGTGCCATCCTGTGTTTCCTAGCAGGAGAAGGCATTTGTGGAGAGAGGCGGATTCCATGTGTGCAGGCAAAGTGTGTGCTGAGATGCTGAGTCGCTGGAGACCAGGGTGGACTCTTCAGACCCAGAATAGGCCTCTGGCAGGTATGTGTCAATGTTTTCTGCCCTGTGCTCTCAGCTGGGTATTTGCATACAATGTGACCAGCGGAATTAGTAGTCTCCGGAGAGGCTGCCACATGTCAGCAAGCTTCACCTGGCCAGGGTCCGCCCGTGATGTAGATCCCCGGTCAATCACCACTCTCTAGACCTTGCAGATAGACCAGCAGATCTTGTCTGCCCGTGGGCAACCAGTAGAGCCAGAGGCCTTCCCCCTTTGCTCTTTCGTCTCTAGGCACCCTGTCAGGCACTCCAAGCTGTGAAGTGACTCAGGGGGAGAAGGAAGAGATTTCAGAGAGCGAACACATCCAGAGAGAGACAGAGAGAGGCAAGAGATGCTGAGTGGGGTGGCATTGCGTACTGATATCCTCTGGAAAGTGGGAAAGAGGTACCTGGCCTGTTGTAGCAATGCCCTGAACCAGTCGGAACCAGAAGCTCCCCTGTGCCTGCGTAGGCTTTCCCAGGGTGTGCTCAAATCCTGTGGCCACTAGGTGTCATAGGTCTTAATGGAGGGCCCTGTGTCATCTGCCTGGTGGGCCAGATCTCTGCCATTGGCTCAGTCTTGTCACCAGGCCCATCATAAGCTCCGCCCACTGTTCCGGTGGTGGGACTGTCCCCATGGTGATGGCAAAGGAGCCTTAGTCCCGCCCACCTGGCCTTGACTTCACCTAGCTGGCCTGCTGACCCTCACTCAGACCTCTGTGTTGCTAAAAATGAATATCCGCCAGCGCCCAGGTGTCAACATCTGGGATAAAGGATTCGGGACCTTGCCTGGGGCAGAAGGCAGCCTAGGCCAGCTGGTACCTGGAAGTCTAGTGACTTGTGACACTGCTGCCAGTGACAAATGGTGACTCCCACTCTCACATATCCCCTGGTGGCAGAATGATAGCGATGGGTGGAGAAACATCGCTCCGGAGCACACGTTAAATGGGGCACCGGCCAAAGGCCAGGGCCAGTAGTGGACGTGGCCGAGCTGAAGGGCGAGCCAGTGAAGGGCCCAAGGATTCCTCCTGTATGTGGGAAACATGTCATCCGGGTCCCCACGTCCATAAACCATTGGATTGCTGGGGCCCAGGATGCCAGGATTTCGGCCTTGCCTTGGCTGCCCGGCCACATACGCAGCCTTCCACCGGAGGCGGGGATATGTAGACAGCAAAAATTGGGAAAACGGCAGTGTCTCCTCGATTTCCCTGACATGGGCCTTTTTGGGCGGCATGCTTTTTTCCTAGTAGGATCAGGCAGTGACGGAGAAAGGCAGGATTATGTGTGCAGGAAAGGTATGTGCTGAGAAGGCGACAAGGTTGAGACCAGGTTGGGATCTTCAGTCCCAGGAAAGGCCCCTGGCAGTTGTGGGTCAATGTTCTCTGCCCATCCCACCTGGCGTGGGGAGGTTTACAGCATACAAAGCAGCAGCGGAATTATTCTTCCCCCAGAGGTTGCGTCTGCCCACAAGCTCCACCTGGCCAGGGTCCGCCCCTCCCGTATTGCCCATGTCAAGCAACAGAAGCTAAGACCTTCCAGAGAGACTAACTGCTGTTCTCTACCCACGGGGACGCGGTACAGCCAGAAGCCTCCCCTGTTTCCTCTCCAGGCTCTCTCTCAGGCCCCTCATAGCTGTGATTTGTCTCAGGGGTAGAACGGAGAGATTTCTCTGAATGAACACATACAGAGAGGGGCCATAGATGCTGAGGAAGGGCGCCTTGCCTACTGATATCCCAGCGTAAGTGGACAAGAGGTACCTGCCTGCTGTCCCAGTATGTCGAACCTGTCCACATCAGGGGTTGCCTGCTGTGAAGTTATTCCCTGGGTGCCCTCGATTTTGTGGCCAAGGACAGAAGGGGCCGTTGTGTGTCCATGGGTAAAATGGAGGCCTCTGCCTAACTGGCCTGTTAGGCCGGACCTCTCCTATTGGCTCAGAGTTTGTGACCCGTCCCCGTCAGAAGTTCCGCCCAGCCTTCCGGTGGCTGTCTCCGTGGTGATTGAGAAAGAAGCCTTAGGCCCCGCACTCAGCCTTCACCTGTCCTACCTGGCCTCTTTACCCTCGTACAGACCGCTGTGTGGATGAAAGAAAGGATGTCGGCCAGTGACCACGTGTCCTCATTTCCTTTGAAGGATTAGGCTCCTTGCCTGGGCAGAAGACAGCCAAGGTCAGCCTGAGCCTAGACTCCTAGTGACCCGTGACACTGCAGACAGTGATAGATGTTCACGTCCACGCTGAGGTATCCGCAGGTGGCGGATTGAGAGTGGTCGGAGGAGAAGTGGAACTAGAAATCACACACTCACGGGGGCACGGGCCAAAGGTCAGGGAAAATAGCTGAGGTCGTGGAGCTCTAGCGGGGCCAGGCTAGGGCCCAGGCCTCCCTCCTGTACGTGGCAAAGAGGTGATCCATATGCCGCCATCCGCAGACTCTGGACTGCTAGGGCCCTGGATGCCCGAATTTCGGCCTTGTCTTCGGAGAAGTGACGCACACGCAGTGTGCCCCGGAGCCTGTGGACCAGCACAGGGCAAAATCGTGAAAAGGCGGGCTTCAGTTGACTTTGCCTGTGCTCTCCTTTGGCTGAGTGCCATCCTGTGTTTCCTAGCAGGAGAAGGCATTTGTGGAGAGAGGCGGATTCCATGTGTGCAGGCAAAGTGTGTGCTGAGATGCTGAGTCGCTGGAGACCAGGGTGGACTCTTCAGACCCAGAATAGGCCTCTGGCAGGTATGTGTCAATGTTTTCTGCCCTGTGCTCTCAGCTGGGTATTTGCATACAATGTGACCAGCGGAATTAGTAGTCTCCGGAGAGGCTGCCACATGTCAGCAAGCTTCACCTGGCCAGGGTCGGCCCGTGATGTAGATCCCCGGTCAATCACCACTCTCTAGACCTTGCAGATAGACCAGCAGATCTTGTCTGCCCGTGGGCAACCAGTAGAGCCAGAGGCCTTCCCCCTTTGCTCTTTCGTCTCTAGGCACCCTGTCAGGCACTCCAAGCTGTGAAGTGACTCAGGGGGAGAAGGAAGAGATTTCAGAGAGCGAACACATCCAGAGAGAGACAGAGAGAGGCAAGAGATGCTGAGTGGGGTGGCATTGCGTACTGATATCCTCTGGAAAGTGGGAAAGAGGTACCTGGCCTGTTGTAGCAATGCCCTGAACCAGTCGGAACCAGAAGCTCCCCTGTGCCTGTGTAGGCTTTCCCAGGGTGTGCTCAAATCCTGTGGCCACTAGGTGTCATAGGTCTTAATGGAGGGCCCTGTGTCATCTGCCTGGCGGGCCAGATCTCTGCCATTGGCTCAGTCTTGTCACCAGGCCCATCATAAGCTCCGCCCACTGTTCCGGTGGTGGGACTGTCTCCATGGTGATGGCAAAGGAGCCTTAGTCCCGCCCACCTGGCCTTGACTTCACCTAGCTGGCCTGCTGACCCTCACTCAGACCTCTGTGTTGCTAAAAATGAATATCCGCCAGCGCCCAGGTGTCAGCATCTGGGATAAAGGATTCGGGACCTTGCCTGGGGCAGAAGGCAGCCTAGGCCAGCTGGTACCTGGAAGTCTAGTGACTTGTGACACTGCTGCCAGTGACAAATGGTGACTCCCACTCTCACATATCCCCTGGTGGCAGAATGATAGCGATGGGTGGAGAAACATCGCTCCGGAGCACACGTTAAATGGGGCACCGGCCAAAGGCCAGGGCCAGTAGTGGACGTGGCCGAGCTGAAGGGCGAGCCAGTGAAGGGCCCAAGGATTCCTCCTGTATGTGGGAAACATGTCATCCGGGTCCCCACGTCCGTAAACCATTGGATTGCTGGGGCCCAGGATGCCAGGATTTCGGCCTTGCCTTGGCTGCCCGGCCACATACGCAGCCTTCCACCGGAGGCGGGGATATGTAGACAGCAAAAATTGGGAAAACGGCAGTGTCTCCTCGATTTCCCTGACATGGGCCTTTTTGGGCGGCATGCTCATAGAGAGATAGTATTCAGGCAGTGACGGAGAAAGGCAGGATTATGTGTGCAGGAAAGGTATGTGCTGAGAAGGCGACAAGGTTGAGACCAGGTTGGGATCTTCAGTCCAGGAAAGGCCCCTGGCAGTTGTGGGTCAATGTTCTCTGCCCATCCCACCTGGCGTGGGGAGGTTTACAGCATACAAAGCAGCAGCGGAATTATTCTTCCCCCAGAGGTTGCGTCTGCCCACAAGCTCCACCTGGCCAGGGTCCGCCCCTCCCGTATTGCCCATGTCAAGCAACAGAAGCTAAGACCTTCCAGAGAGACTAACTGCTGTTCTCTACCCACGGGGACGCGGTACAGCCAGAAGCCTCCCCTGTTTCCTCTCCAGGCTCTCTCTCAGGCCCCTCATAGCTGTGATTTGTCTCAGGGGTAGAACGGAGAGATTTCTCTGAATGAACACATACAGAGAGGGGCCATAGATGCTGAGGAAGGGCGCCTTGCCTACTGATATCCCAGCGTAAGTGGACAAGAGGTACCTGCCTGCTGTCCCAGTATGTCGAACCTGTCCACATCAGGGGTTGCCTGCTGTGAAGTTATTCCCTGGGTGCCCTCGATTTTGTGGCCAAGGACAGAAGGGGCCGTTGTGTGTCCATGGGTAAAATGGAGGCCTCTGCCTAACTGGCCTGTTAGGCCGGACCTCTCCTATTGGCTCAGAGTTTGTGACCCGTCCCCGTCAGAAGTTCCGCCCAGCCTTCCGGTGGCTGTCTCCGTGGTGATTGAGAAAGAAGCCTTAGGCCCCGCACTCAGCCTTCACCTGTCCTACCTGGCCTCTTTACCCTCGTACAGACCGCTGTGTGGATGAAAGAAAGGATGTCGGCCAGTGACCACGTGTCCTCATTTCCTTTGAAGGATTAGGCTCCTTGCCTGGGCAGAAGACAGCCAAGGTCAGCCTGAGCCTAGACTCCTAGTGACCCGTGACACTGCAGACAGTGATAGATGTTCACGTCCACGCTGAGGTATCCGCAGGTGGCGGATTGAGAGTGGTCGGAGGAGAAGTGGAACTAGAAATCACACACTCACGGGGGCACGGGCCAAAGGTCAGGGAAAATAGCTGAGGTCGTGGAGCTCTAGCGGGGCCAGGCTAGGGCCCAGGCCTCCCTCCTGTACGTGGCAAAGAGGTGATCCATATGCCGCCATCCGCAGACTCTGGACTGCTAGGGCCCTGGATGCCCGAATTTCGGCCTTGTCTTCGGAGAAGTGACGCACACGCAGTGTGCCCCGGAGCCTGTGGACCAGCACAGGGCAAAATCGTGAAAAGGCGGGCTTCAGTTGACTTTGCCTGTGCTCTCCTTTGGCTGAGTGCCATCCTGTGTTTCCTAGCAGGAGAAGGCATTTGTGGAGAGAGGCGGATTCCATGTGTGCAGGCAAAGTGTGTGCTGAGATGCTGAGTCGCTGGAGACCAGGGTGGACTCTTCAGACCCAGAATAGGCCTCTGGCAGGTATGTGTCAATGTTTTCTGCCCTGTGCTCTCAGCTGGGTATTTGCATACAATGTGACCAGCGGAATTAGTAGTCTCCGGAGAGGCTGCCACATGTCAGCAAGCTTCACCTGGCCAGGGTCGGCCCGTGATGTAGATCCCCGGTCAATCACCACTCTCTAGACCTTGCAGATAGACCAGCAGATCTTGTCTGCCCGTGGGCAACCAGTAGAGCCAGAGGCCTTCCCCCTTTGCTCTTTCGTCTCTAGGCACCCTGTCAGGCACTCCAAGCTGTGAAGTGACTCAGGGGGAGAAGGAAGAGATTTCAGAGAGCGAACACATCCAGAGAGAGACAGAGAGAGGCAAGAGATGCTGAGTGGGGTGGCATTGCGTACTGATATCCTCTGGAAAGTGGGAAAGAGGTACCTGGCCTGTTGTAGCAATGCCCTGAACCAGTCGGAACCAGAAGCTCCCCTGTGCCTGTGTAGGCTTTCCCAGGGTGTGCTCAAATCCTGTGGCCACTAGGTGTCATAGGTCTTAATGGAGGGCCCTGTGTCATCTGCCTGGCGGGCCAGATCTCTGCCATTGGCTCAGTCTTGTCACCAGGCCCATCATAAGCTCCGCCCACTGTTCCGGTGGTGGGACTGTCTCCATGGTGATGGCAAAGGAGCCTTAGTCCCGCCCACCTGGCCTTGACTTCACCTAGCTGGCCTGCTGACCCTCACTCAGACCTCTGTGTTGCTAAAAATGAATATCCGCCAGCGCCCAGGTGTCAGCATCTGGGATAAAGGATTCGGGACCTTGCCTGGGGCAGAAGGCAGCCTAGGCCAGCTGGTACCTGGAAGTCTAGTGACTTGTGACACTGCTGCCAGTGACAAATGGTGACTCCCACTCTCACATATCCCCTGGTGGCAGAATGATAGCGATGGGTGGAGAAACATCGCTCCGGAGCACACGTTAAATGGGGCACCGGCCAAAGGCCAGGGCCAGTAGTGGACGTGGCCGAGCTGAAGGGCGAGCCAGTGAAGGGCCCAAGGATTCCTCCTGTATGTGGGAAACATGTCATCCGGGTCCCCACGCCCGTAAACCATTGGATTGCTGGGGCCCAGGATGCCAGGATTTCGGCCTTGCCTTGGCTGCCCGGCCACATACGCAGCCTTCCACCGGAGGCGGGGATATGTAGACAGCAAAAATTGGGAAAACGGCAGTGTCTCCTCGATTTCCCTGACATGGGCCTTTTTGGGCGGCATGCTTTTTTCCTAGTAGGATCAGGCAGTGACGGAGAAAGGCAGGATTATGTGTGCAGGAAAGGTATGTGCTGAGAAGGCGACAAGGTTGAGACCAGGTTGGGATCTTCAGTCCCAGGAAAGGCCCCTGGCAGTTGTGGGTCAATGTTCTCTGCCCATCCCACCTGGCGTGGGGAGGTTTACAGCATACAAAGCAGCAGCGGAATTATTCTTCCCCCAGAGGTTGCGTCTGCCCACAAGCTCCACCTGGCCAGGGTCCGCCCCTCCCGTATTGCCCATGTCAAGCAACAGAAGCTAAGACCTTCCAGAGAGACTAACTGCTGTTCTCTACCCACGGGGACGCGGTACAGCCAGAAGCCTCCCCTGTTTCCTCTCCAGGCTCTCTCTCAGGCCCCTCATAGCTGTGATTTGTCTCAGGGGTAGAACGGAGAGATTTCTCTGAATGAACACATACAGAGAGGGGCCATAGATGCTGAGGAAGGGCGCCTTGCCTACTGATATCCCAGCGTAAGTGGACAAGAGGTACCTGCCTGCTGTCCCAGTATGTCGAACCTGTCCACATCAGGGGTTGCCTGCTGTGAAGTTATTCCCTGGGTGCCCTCGATTTTGTGGCCAAGGACAGAAGGGGCCGTTGTGTGTCCATGGGTAAAATGGAGGCCTCTGCCTAACTGGCCTGTTAGGCCGGACCTCTCCTATTGGCTCAGAGTTTGTGACCCGTCCCCGTCAGAAGTTCCGCCCAGCCTTCCGGTGGCTGTCTCCGTGGTGATTGAGAAAGAAGCCTTAGGCCCCGCACTCAGCCTTCACCTGTCCTACCTGGCCTCTTTACCCTCGTACAGACCGCTGTGTGGATGAAAGAAAGGATGTCGGCCAGTGACCACGTGTCCTCATTTCCTTTGAAGGATTAGGCTCCTTGCCTGGGCAGAAGACAGCCAAGGTCAGCCTGAGCCTAGACTCCTAGTGACCCGTGACACTGCAGAGAGTGATAGATGTTCACGTCCACGCTGAGGTATCCGCAGGTGGCGGATTGAGAGTGGTCGGAGGAGAAGTGGAACTAGAAATCACACACTCACGGGGGCACGGGCCAAAGGTCAGGGAAAATAGCTGAGGTCGTGGAGCTCTAGCGGGGCCAGGCTAGGGCCCAGGCCTCCCTCCTGTACGTGGCAAAGAGGTGATCCATATGCCGCCATCCGCAGACTCTGGACTGCTAGGGCCCTGGATGCCCGAATTTCGGCCTTGTCTTCGGAGAAGTGACGCACACGCAGTGTGCCCCGGAGCCTGTGGACCAGCACAGGGCAAAATCGTGAAAAGGCGGGCTTCAGTTGACTTTGCCTGTGCTCTCCTTTGGCTGAGTGCCATCCTGTGTTTCCTAGCAGGAGAAGGCATTTGTGGAGAGAGGCGGATTCCATGTGTGCAGGCAAAGTGTGTGCTGAGATGCTGAGTCGCTGGAGACCAGGGTGGACTCTTCAGACCCAGAATAGGCCTCTGGCAGGTATGTGTCAATGTTTTCTGCCCTGTGCTCTCAGCTGGGTATTTGCATACAATGTGACCAGCGGAATTAGTAGTCTCCGGAGAGGCTGCCACATGTCAGCAAGCTTCACCTGGCCAGGGTCGGCCCGTGATGTAGATCCCCGGTCAATCACCACTCTCTAGACCTTGCAGATAGACCAGCAGATCTTGTCTGCCCGTGGGCAACCAGTAGAGCCAGAGGCCTTCCCCCTTTGCTCTTTCGTCTCTAGGCACCCTGTCAGGCACTCCAAGCTGTGAAGTGACTCAGGGGGAGAAGGAAGAGATTTCAGAGAGCGAACACATCCAGAGAGAGACAGAGAGAGGCAAGAGATGCTGAGTGGGGTGGCATTGCGTACTGATATCCTCTGGAAAGTGGGAAAGAGGTACCTGGCCTGTTGTAGCAATGCCCTGAACCAGTCGGAACCAGAAGCTCCCCTGTGCCTGCGTAGGCTTTCCCAGGGTGTGCTCAAATCCTGTGGCCACTAGGTGTCATAGGTCTTAATGGAGGGCCCTGTGTCATCTGCCTGGCGGGCCAGATCTCTGCCATTGGCTCAGTCTTGTCACCAGGCCCATCATAAGCTCCGCCCACTGTTCCGGTGGTGGGACTGTCTCCATGGTGATGGCAAAGGAGCCTTAGTCCCGCCCACCTGGCCTTGACTTCACCTAGCTGGCCTGCTGACCCTCACTCAGACCTCTGTGTTGCTAAAAATGAATATCCGCCAGCGCCCAGGTGTCAGCATCTGGGATAAAGGATTCGGGACCTTGCCTGGGGCAGAAGGCAGCCTAGGCCAGCTGGTACCTGGAAGTCTAGTGACTTGTGACACTGCTGCCAGTGACAAATGGTGACTCCCACTCTCACATATCCCCTGGTGGCAGAATGATAGCGATGGGTGGAGAAACATCGCTCCGGAGCACACGTTAAATGGGGCACCGGCCAAAGGCCAGGGCCAGTAGTGGACGTGGCCGAGCTGAAGGGCGAGCCAGTGAAGGGCCCAAGGATTCCTCCTGTATGTGGGAAACATGTCATCCGGGTCCCCACGTCCGTAAACCATTGGATTGCTGGGGCCCAGGATGCCAGGATTTCGGCCTTGCCTTGGCTGCCCGGCCACATACGCAGCCTTCCACCGGAGGCGGGGATATGTAGACAGCAAAAATTGGGAAAACGGCAGTGTCTCCTCGATTTCCCTGACATGGGCCTTTTTGGGCGGCATGCTTTTTTCCTAGTAGGATCAGGCAGTGACGGAGAAAGGCAGGATTATGTGTGCAGGAAAGGTATGTGCTGAGAAGGCGACAAGGTTGAGACCAGGTTGGGATCTTCAGTCCCAGGAAAGGCCCCTGGCAGTTGTGGGTCAATGTTCTCTGCCCATCCCACCTGGCGTGGGGAGGTTTACAGCATACAAAGCAGCAGCGGAATTATTCTTCCCCCAGAGGTTGCGTCTGCCCACAAGCTCCACCTGGCCAGGGTCCGCCCCTCCCGTATTGCCCATGTCAAGCAACAGAAGCTAAGACCTTCCAGAGAGACTAACTGCTGTTCTCTACCCACGGGGACGCGGTACAGCCAGAAGCCTCCCCTGTTTCCTCTCCAGGCTCTCTCTCAGGCCCCTCATAGCTGTGATTTGTCTCAGGGGTAGAACGGAGAGATTTCTCTGAATGAACACATACAGAGAGGGGCCATAGATGCTGAGGAAGGGCGCCTTGCCTACTGATATCCCAGCGTAAGTGGACAAGAGGTACCTGCCTGCTGTCCCAGTATGTCGAACCTGTCCACATCAGGGGTTGCCTGCTGTGAAGTTATTCCCTGGGTGCCCTCGATTTTGTGGCCAAGGACAGAAGGGGCCGTTGTGTGTCCATGGGTAAAATGGAGGCCTCTGCCTAACTGGCCTGTTAGGCCGGACCTCTCCTATTGGCTCAGAGTTTGTGACCCGTCCCCGTCAGAAGTTCCGCCCAGCCTTCCGGTGGCTGTCTCCGTGGTGATTGAGAAAGAAGCCTTAGGCCCCGCACTCAGCCTTCACCTGTCCTACCTGGCCTCTTTACCCTCGTACAGACCGCTGTGTGGATGAAAGAAAGGATGTCGGCCAGTGACCACGTGTCCTCATTTCCTTTGAAGGATTAGGCTCCTTGCCTGGGCAGAAGACAGCCAAGGTCAGCCTGAGCCTAGACTCCTAGTGACCCGTGACACTGCAGACAGTGATAGATGTTCACGTCCACGCTGAGGTATCCGCAGGTGGCGGATTGAGAGTGGTCGGAGGAGAAGTGGAACTAGAAATCACACACTCACGGGGGCACGGGCCAAAGGTCAGGGAAAATAGCTGAGGTCGTGGAGCTCTAGCGGGGCCAGGCTAGGGCCCAGGCCTCCCTCCTGTACGTGGCAAAGAGGTGATCCATATGCCGCCATCCGCAGACTCTGGACTGCTAGGGCCCTGGATGCCCGAATTTCGGCCTTGTCTTCGGAGAAGTGACGCACACGCAGTGTGCCCCGGAGCCTGTGGACCAGCACAGGGCAAAATCGTGAAAAGGCGGGCTTCAGTTGACTTTGCCTGTGCTCTCCTTTGGCTGAGTGCCATCCTGTGTTTCCTAGCAGGAGAAGGCATTTGTGGAGAGAGGCGGATTCCATGTGTGCAGGCAAAGTGTGCGCTGAGATGCTGAGTCGCTGGAGACCAGGGTGGACTCTTCAGACCCAGAATAGGCCTCTGGCAGGTATGTGTCAATGTTTTCTGCCCTGTGCTCTCAGCTGGGTATTTGCATACAATGTGACCAGCGGAATTAGTAGTCTCCGGAGAGGCTGCCACATGTCAGCAAGCTTCACCTGGCCAGGGTCGGCCCGTGATGTAGATCCCCGGTCAATCACCACTCTCTAGACCTTGCAGATAGACCAGCAGATCTTGTCTGCCCGTGGGCAACCAGTAGAGCCAGAGGCCTTCCCCCTTTGCTCTTTCGTCTCTAGGCACCCTGTCAGGCACTCCAAGCTGTGAAGTGACTCAGGGGGAGAAGGAAGAGATTTCAGAGAGCGAACACATCCAGAGAGAGACAGAGAGAGGCAAGAGATGCTGAGTGGGGTGGCATTGCGTACTGATATCCTCTGGAAAGTGGGAAAGAGGTACCTGGCCTGTTGTAGCAATGCCCTGAACCAGTCGGAACCAGAAGCTCCCCTGTGCCTGCGTAGGCTTTCCCAGGGTGTGCTCAAATCCTGTGGCCACTAGGTGTCATAGGTCTTAATGGAGGGCCCTGTGTCATCTGCCTGGCGGGCCAGATCTCTGCCATTGGCTCAGTCTTGTCACCAGGCCCATCATAAGCTCCGCCCACTGTTCCGGTGGTGGGACTGTCTCCATGGTGATGGCAAAGGAGCCTTAGTCCCGCCCACCTGGCCTTGACTTCACCTAGCTGGCCTGCTGACCCTCACTCAGACCTCTGTGTTGCTAAAAATGAATATCCGCCAGCGCCCAGGTGTCAGCATCTGGGATAAAGGATTCGGGACCTTGCCTGGGGCAGAAGGCAGCCTAGGCCAGCTGGTACCTGGAAGTCTAGTGACTTGTGACACTGCTGCCAGTGACAAATGGTGACTCCCACTCTCACATATCCCCTGGTGGCAGAATGATAGCGATGGGTGGAGAAACATCGCTCCGGAGCACACGTTAAATGGGGCACCGGCCAAAGGCCAGGGCCAGTAGTGGACGTGGCCGAGCTGAAGGGCGAGCCAGTGAAGGGCCCAAGGATTCCTCCTGTATGTGGGAAACATGTCATCCGGGTCCCCACGTCCGTAAACCATTGGATTGCTGGGGCCCAGGATGCCAGGATTTCGGCCTTGCCTTGGCTGCCCGGCCACATCCGCAGCCTTCCACCGGAGGCGGGGATATGTAGACAGCAAAAATTGGGAAAACGGCAGTGTCTCCTCGATTTCCCTGACATGGGCCTTTTTGGGCGGCATGCTTTTTTCCTAGTAGGATCAGGCAGTGACGGAGAAAGGCAGGATTATGTGTGCAGGAAAGGTATGTGCTGAGAAGGCGACAAGGTTGAGACCAGGTTGGGATCTTCAGTCCCAGGAAAGGCCCCTGGCAGTTGTGGGTCAATGTTCTCTGCCCATCCCACCTGGCGTGGGGAGGTTTACAGCATACAAAGCAGCAGCGGAATTATTCTTCCCCCAGAGGTTGCGTCTGCCCACAAGCTCCACCTGGCCAGGGTCCGCCCCTCCCGTATTGCCCATGTCAAGCAACAGAAGCTAAGACCTTCCAGAGAGACTAACTGCTGTTCTCTACCCACGGGGACGCGGTACAGCCAGAAGCCTCCCCTGTTTCCTCTCCAGGCTCTCTCTCAGGCCCCTCATAGCTGTGATTTGTCTCAGGGGTAGAACGGAGAGATTTCTCTGAATGAACACATACAGAGAGGGGCCATAGATGCTGAGGAAGGGCGCCTTGCCTACTGATATCCCAGCGTAAGTGGACAAGAGGTACCTGCCTGCTGTCCCAGTATGTCGAACCTGTCCACATCAGGGGTTGCCTGCTGTGAAGTTATTCTCTGGGTGCCCTCGATTTTGTGGCCAAGGACAGAAGGGGCCGTTGTGTGTCCATGGGTAAAATGGAGGCCTCTGCCTAACTGGCCTGTTAGGCCGGACCTCTCCTATTGGCTCAGAGTTTGTGACCCGTCCCCATCAGAAGTTCCGCCCAGCCTTCCGGTGGCTGTCTCCGTGGTGATTGAGAAAGAAGCCTTAGGCCCCGCACTCAGCCTTCACCTGTCCTACCTGGCCTCTTTACCCTCGTACAGACCGCTGTGTGGATGAAAGAAAGGATGTCGGCCAGTGACCACGTGTCCTCATTTCCTTTGAAGGATTAGGCTCCTTGCCTGGGCAGAAGACAGCCAAGGTCAGCCTGAGCCTAGACTCCTAGTGACCTGTGACACTGCAGACAGTGATAGATGTTCACGTCCACGCTGAGGTATCCGCAGGTGGCGGATTGAGAGTGGTCGGAGGAGAAGTGGAACTAGAAATCACACACTCACGGGGGCACGGGCCAAAGGTCAGGGAAAATAGCTGAGGTCGTGGAGCTCTAGCGGGGCCAGGCTAGGGCCCAGGCCTCCCTCCTGTACGTGGCAAAGAGGTGATCCATATGCCGCCATCCGCAGACTCTGGACTGCTAGGGCCCTGGATGCCCGAATTTCGGCCTTGTCTTCGGAGAAGTGACGCACACGCAGTGTGCCCCGGAGCCTGTGGACCAGCACAGGGCAAAATCGTGAAAAGGCGGGCTTCAGTTGACTTTGCCTGTGCTCTCCTTTGGCTGAGTGCCATCCTGTGTTTCCTCGCAGGAGAAGGCATTTGTGGAGAGAGGCGGATTCCATGTGTGCAGGCAAAGTGTGTGCTGAGATGCTGAGTCGCTGGAGACCAGGGTGGACTCTTCAGACCCAGAATAGGCCTCTGGCAGGTATGTGTCAATGTTTTCTGCCCTGTGCTCTCAGCTGGGTATTTGCATACAATGTGACCAGCGGAATTAGTAGTCTCCGGAGAGGCTGCCACATGTCAGCAAGCTTCACCTGGCCAGGGTCGGCCCGTGATGTAGATCCCCGGTCAATCACCACTCTCTAGACCTTGCAGATAGACCAGCAGATCTTGTCTGCCCGTGGGCAACCAGTAGAGCCAGAGGCCTTCCCCCTTTGCTCTTTCGTCTCTAGGCACCCTGTCAGGCACTCCAAGCTGTGAAGTGACTCAGGGGGAGAAGGAAGAGATTTCAGAGAGCGAACACATCCAGAGAGAGACAGAGAGAGGCAAGAGATGCTGAGTGGGGTGGCATTGCGTACTGATATCCTCTGGAAAGTGGGAAAGAGGTACCTGGCCTGTTGTAGCAATGCCCTGAACCAGTCGGAACCAGAAGCTCCCCTGTGCCTGCGTAGGCTTTCCCAGGGTGTGCTCAAATCCTGTGGCCACTAGGTGTCATAGGTCTTAATGGAGGGCCCTGTGTCATCTGCCTGGCGGGCCAGATCTCTGCCATTGGCTCAGTCTTGTCACCAGGCCCATCATAAGCTCCGCCCACTGTTCCGGTGGTGGGACTGTCTCCATGGTGATGGCAAAGGAGCCTTAGTCCCGCCCACCTGGCCTTGACTTCACCTAGCTGGCCTGCTGACCCTCACTCAGACCTCTGTGTTGCTAAAAATGAATATCCGCCAGCGCCCAGGTGTCAGCATCTGGGATAAAGGATTCGGGACCTTGCCTGGGGCAGAAGGCAGCCTAGGCCAGCTGGTACCTGGAAGTCTAGTGACTTGTGACACTGCTGCCAGTGACAAATGGTGACTCCCACTCTCACATATCCCCTGGTGGCAGAATGATAGCGATGGGTGGAGAAACATCGCTCCGGAGCACACGTTAAATGGGGCACCGGCCAAAGGCCAGGGCCAGTAGTGGACGTGGCCGAGCTGAAGGGCGAGCCAGTGAAGGGCCCAAGGATTCCTCCTGTATGTGGGAAACATGTCATCCGGGTCCCCACGTCCGTAAACCATTGGATTGCTGGGGCCCAGGATGCCAGGATTTCGGCCTTGCCTTGGCTGCCCGGCCACATACGCAGCCTTCCACCGGAGGCGGGGATATGTAGACAGCAAAAATTGGGAAAACGGCAGTGTCTCCTCGATTTCCCTGACATGGGCCTTTTTGGGCGGCATGCTTTTTTCCTAGTAGGATCAGGCAGTGACGGAGAAAGGCAGGATTATGTGTGCAGGAAAGGTATGTGCTGAGAAGGCGACAAGGTTGAGACCAGGTTGGGATCTTCAGTCCCAGGAAAGGCCCCTGGCAGTTGTGGGTCAATGTTCTCTGCCCATCCCACCTGGCGTGGGGAGGTTTACAGCATACAAAGCAGCAGCGGAATTATTCTTCCCCCAGAGGTTGCGTCTGCCCACAAGCTCCACCTGGCCAGGGTCCGCCCCTCCCGTATTGCCCATGTCAAGCAACAGAAGCTAAGACCTTCCAGAGAGACTAACTGCTGTTCTCTACCCACGGGGACGCGGTACAGCCAGAAGCCTCCCCTGTTTCCTCTCCAGGCTCTCTCTCAGGCCCCTCATAGCTGTGATTTGTCTCAGGGGTAGAACGGAGAGATTTCTCTGAATGAACACATACAGAGAGGGGCCATAGATGCTGAGGAAGGGCGCCTTGCCTGCTGATATCCCAGCGTAAGTGGACAAGAGGTACCTGCCTGCTGTCCCAGTATGTCGAACCTGTCCACATCAGGGGTTGCCTGCTGTGAAGTTATTCCCTGGGTGCCCTCGATTTTGTGGCCAAGGACAGAAGGGGCCGTTGTGTGTCCATGGGTAAAATGGAGGCCTCTGCCTAACTGGCCTGTTAGGCCGGACCTCTCCTATTGGCTCAGAGTTTGTGACCCGTCCCCGTCAGAAGTTCCGCCCAGCCTTCCGGTGGCTGTCTCCGTGGTGATTGAGAAAGAAGCCTTAGGCCCCGCACTCAGCCTTCACCTGTCCTACCTGGCCTCTTTACCCTCGTACAGACCGCTGTGTGGATGAAAGAAAGGATGTCGGCCAGTGACCACGTGTCCTCATTTCCTTTGAAGGATTAGGCTCCTTGCCTGGGCAGAAGACAGCCAAGGTCAGCCTGAGCCTTGACTCCTAGTGACCTGTGACACTGCAGACAGTGATAGATGTTCACGTCCACGCTGAGGTATCCGCAGGTGGCGGATTGAGAGTGGTCGGAGGAGAAGTGGAACTAGAAATCACACACTCACGGGGGCACGGGCCAAAGGTCAGGGAAAATAGCTGAGGTCGTGGAGCTCTAGCGGGGCCAGGCTAGGGCCCAGGCCTCCCTCCTGTACGTGGCAAAGAGGTGATCCATATGCCGCCATCCGCAGACTCTGGACTGCTAGGGCCCTGGATGCCCGAATTTCGGCCTTGTCTTCGGAGAAGTGACGCACACGCAGTGTGCCCCGGAGCCTGTGGACCAGCACAGGGCAAAATCGTGAAAAGGCGGGCTTCAGTTGACTTTGCCTGTGCTCTCCTTTGGCTGAGTGCCATCCTGTGTTTCCTCGCAGGAGAAGGCATTTGTGGAGAGAGGCGGATTCCATGTGTGCAGGCAAAGTGTGTGCTGAGATGCTGAGTCGCTGGAGACCAGGGTGGACTCTTCAGACCCAGAATAGGCCTCTGGCAGGTATGTGTCAATGTTTTCTGCCCTGTGCTCTCAGCTGGGTATTTGCATACAATGTGACCAGCGGAATTAGTAGTCTCCGGAGAGGCTGCCACATGTCAGCAAGCTTCACCTGGCCAGGGTCGGCCCGTGATGTAGATCCCCGGTCAATCACCACTCTCTAGACCTTGCAGATAGACCAGCAGATCTTGTCTGCCCGTGGGCAACCAGTAGAGCCAGAGGCCTTCCCCCTTTGCTCTTTCGTCTCTAGGCACCCTGTCAGGCACTCCAAGCTGTGAAGTGACTCAGGGGGAGAAGGAAGAGATTTCAGAGAGCGAACACATCCAGAGAGAGACAGAGAGAGGCAAGAGATGCTGAGTGGGGTGGCATTGCGTACTGATATCCTCTGGAAAGTGGGAAAGAGGTACCTGGCCTGTTGTAGCAATGCCCTGAACCAGTCGGAACCAGAAGCTCCCCTGTGCCTGTGTAGGCTTTCCCAGGGTGTGCTCAAATCCTGTGGCCACTAGGTGTCATAGGTCTTAATGGAGGGCCCTGTGTCATCTGCCTGGCGGGCCAGATCTCTGCCATTGGCTCAGTCTTGTCACCAGGCCCATCATAAGCTCCGCCCACTGTTCCGGTGGTGGGACTGTCTCCATGGTGATGGCAAAGGAGCCTTAGTCCCGCCCACCTGGCCTTGACTTCACCTAGCTGGCCTGCTGACCCTCACTCAGACCTCTGTGTTGCTAAAAATGAATATCCGCCAGCGCCCAGGTGTCAGCATCTGGGATAAAGGATTCGGGACCTTGCCTGGGGCAGAAGGCAGCCTAGGCCAGCTGGTACCTGGAAGTCTAGTGACTTGTGACACTGCTGCCAGTGACAAATGGTGACTCCCACTCTCACATATCCCCTGGTGGCAGAATGATAGCGATGGGTGGAGAAACATCGCTCCGGAGCACACGTTAAATGGGGCACCGGCCAAAGGCCAGGGCCAGTAGTGGACGTGGCCGAGCTGAAGGGCGAGCCAGTGAAGGGCCCAAGGATTCCTCCTGTATGTGGGAAACATGTCATCCGGGTCCCCACGTCCGTAAACCATTGGATTGCTGGGGCCCAGGATGCCAGGATTTCGGCCTTGCCTTGGCTGCCCGGCCACATACGCAGCCTTCCACCGGAGGCGGGGATATGTAGACAGCAAAAATTGGGAAAACGGCAGTGTCTCCTCGATTTCCCTGACATGGGCCTTTTTGGGCGGCATGCTTTTTTCCTAGTAGGATCAGGCAGTGACGGAGAAAGGCAGGATTATGTGTGCAGGAAAGGTATGTGCTGAGAAGGCGACAAGGTTGAGACCAGGTTGGGATCTTCAGTCCCAGGAAAGGCCCCTGGCAGTTGTGGGTCAATGTTCTCTGCCCATCCCACCTGGCGTGGGGAGGTTTACAGCATACAAAGCAGCAGCGGAATTATTCTTCCCCCAGAGGTTGCGTCTGCCCACAAGCTCCACCTGGCCAGGGTCCGCCCCTCCCGTATTGCCCATGTCAAGCAACAGAAGCTAAGACCTTCCAGAGAGACTAACTGCTGTTCTCTACCCACGGGGACGCGGTACAGCCAGAAGCCTCCCCTGTTTCCTCTCCAGGCTCTCTCTCAGGCCCCTCATAGCTGTGATTTGTCTCAGGGGTAGAACGGAGAGATTTCTCTGAATGAACACATACAGAGAGGGGCCATAGATGCTGAGGAAGGGCGCCTTGCCTACTGATATCCCAGCGTAAGTGGACAAGAGGTACCTGCCTGCTGTCCCAGTATGTCGAACCTGTCCACATCAGGGGTTGCCTGCTGTGAAGTTATTCCCTGGGTGCCCTCGATTTTGTGGCCAAGGACAGAAGGGGCCGTTGTGTGTCCATGGGTAAAATGGAGGCCTCTGCCTAACTGGCCTGTTAGGCCGGACCTCTCCTATTGGCTCAGAGTTTGTGACCCGTCCCCGTCAGAAGTTCCGCCCAGCCTTCCGGTGGCTGTCTCCGTGGTGATTGAGAAAGAAGCCTTAGGCCCCGCACTCAGCCTTCACCTGTCCTACCTGGCCTCTTTACCCTCGTACAGACCGCTGTGTGGATGAAAGAAAGGATGTCGGCCAGTGACCACGTGTCCTCATTTCCTTTGAAGGATTAGGCTCCTTGCCTGGGCAGAAGACAGCCAAGGTCAGCCTGAGCCTAGACTCCTAGTGACCCGTGACACTGCAGACAGTGATAGATGTTCACGTCCACGCTGAGGTATCCGCAGGTGGCGGATTGAGAGTGGTCGGAGGAGAAGTGGAACTAGAAATCACACACTCACGGGGGCACGGGCCAAAGGTCAGGGAAAATAGCTGAGGTCGTGGAGCTCTAGCGGGGCCAGGCTAGGGCCCAGGCCTCCCTCCTGTACGTGGCAAAGAGGTGATCCATATGCCGCCATCCGCAGACTCTGGACTGCTAGGGCCCTGGATGCCCGAATTTCGGCCTTGTCTTCGGAGAAGTGACGCACACGCAGTGTGCCCCGGAGCCTGTGGACCAGCACAGGGCAAAATCGTGAAAAGGCGGGCTTCAGTTGACTTTGCCTGTGCTCTCCTTTGGCTGAGTGCCATCCTGTGTTTCCTCGCAGGAGAAGGCATTTGTGGAGAGAGGCGGATTCCATGTGTGCAGGCAAAGTGTGTGCTGAGATGCTGAGTCGCTGGAGACCAGGGTGGACTCTTCAGACCCAGAATAGGCCTCTGGCAGGTATGTGTCAATGTTTTCTGCCCTGTGCTCTCAGCTGGGTATTTGCATACAATGTGACCAGCGGAATTAGTAGTCTCCGGAGAGGCTGCCACATGTCAGCAAGCTTCACCTGGCCAGGGTCGGCCCGTGATGTAGATCCCCGGTCAATCACCACTCTCTAGACCTTGCAGATAGACCAGCAGATCTTGTCTGCCCGTGGGCAACCAGTAGAGCCAGAGGCCTTCCCCCTTTGCTCTTTCGTCTCTAGGCACCCTGTCAGGCACTCCAAGCTGTGAAGTGACTCAGGGGGAGAAGGAAGAGATTTCAGAGAGCGAACACATCCAGAGAGAGACAGAGAGAGGCAAGAGATGCTGAGTGGGGTGGCATTGCGTACTGATATCCTCTGGAAAGTGGGAAAGAGGTACCTGGCCTGTTGTAGCAATGCCCTGAACCAGTCGGAACCAGAAGCTCCCCTGTGCCTGCGTAGGCTTTCCCAGGGTGTGCTCAAATCCTGTGGCCACTAGGTGTCATAGGTCTTAATGGAGGGCCCTGTGTCATCTGCCTGGTGGGCCAGATCTCTGCCATTGGCTCAGTCTTGTCACCAGGCCCATCATAAGCTCCGCCCACTGTTCCGGTGGTGGGACTGTCTCCATGGTGATGGCAAAGGAGCCTTAGTCCCGCCCACCTGGCCTTGACTTCACCTAGCTGGCCTGCTGACCCTCACTCAGACCTCTGTGTTGCTAAAAATGAATATCCGCCAGCGCCCAGGTGTCAGCATCTGGGATAAAGGATTCGGGACCTTGCCTGGGGCAGAAGGCAGCCTAGGCCAGCTGGTACCTGGAAGTCTAGTGACTTGTGACACTGCTGCCAGTGACAAATGGTGACTCCCACTCTCACATATCCCCTGGTGGCAGAATGATAGCGATGGGTGGAGAAACATCGCTCCGGAGCACACGTTAAATGGGGCACCGGCCAAAGGCCAGGGCCAGTAGTGGACGTGGCCGAGCTGAAGGGCGAGCCAGTGAAGGGCCCAAGGATTCCTCCTGTATGTGGGAAACATGTCATCCGGGTCCCCACGTCCGTAAACCATTGGATTGCTGGGGCCCAGGATGCCAGGATTTCGGCCTTGCCTTGGCTGCCCGGCCACATACGCAGCCTTCCACCGGAGGCGGGGATATGTAGACAGCAAAAATTGGGAAAACGGCAGTGTCTCCTCGATTTCCCTGACATGGGCCTTTTTGGGCGGCATGCTTTTTTCCTAGTAGGATCAGGCAGTGACGGAGAAAGGCAGGATTATGTGTGCAGGAAAGGTATGTGCTGAGAAGGCGACAAGGTTGAGACCAGGTTGGGATCTTCAGTCCCAGGAAAGGCCCCTGGCAGTTGTGGGTCAATGTTCTCTGCCCATCCCACCTGGCGTGGGGAGGTTTACAGCATACAAAGCAGCAGCGGAATTATTCTTCCCCCAGAGGTTGCGTCTGCCCACAAGCTCCACCTGGCCAGGGTCCGCCCCTCCCGTATTGCCCATGTCAAGCAACAGAAGCTAAGACCTTCCAGAGAGACTAACTGCTGTTCTCTACCCACGGGGACGCGGTACAGCCAGAAGCCTCCCCTGTTTCCTCTCCAGGCTCTCTCTCAGGCCCCTCATAGCTGTGATTTGTCTCAGGGGTAGAACGGAGAGATTTCTCTGAATGAACACATACAGAGAGGGGCCATAGATGCTGAGGAAGGGCGCCTTGCCTACTGATATCCCAGCGTAAGTGGACAAGAGGTACCTGCCTGCTGTCCCAGTATGTCGAACCTGTCCACATCAGGGGTTGCCTGCTGTGAAGTTATTCCCTGGGTGCCCTCGATTTTGTGGCCAAGGACAGAAGGGGCCGTTGTGTGTCCATGGGTAAAATGGAGGCCTCTGCCTAACTGGCCCGTTAGGCCGGACCTCTCCTATTGGCTCAGAGTTTGTGACCCGTCCCCGTCAGAAGTTCCGCCCAGCCTTCCGGTGGCTGTCTCCGTGGTGATTGAGAAAGAAGCCTTAGGCCCCGCACTCAGCCTTCACCTGTCCTACCTGGCCTCTTTACCCTCGTACAGACCGCTGTGTGGATGAAAGAAAGGATGTCGGCCAGTGACCACGTGTCCTCATTTCCTTTGAAGGATTAGGCTCCTTGCCTGGGCAGAAGACAGCCAAGGTGAGCCTGAGCCTAGACTCCTAGTGACCTGTGACACTGCAGACAGTGATAGATGTTCACGTCCACGCTGAGGTATCCGCAGGTGGCGGATTGAGAGTGGTCGGAGGAGAAGTGGAACTAGAAATCACACACTCACGGGGGCACGGGCCAAAGGTCAGGGAAAATAGCTGAGGTCGTGGAGCTCTAGCGGGGCCAGGCTAGGGCCCAGGCCTCCCTCCTGTACGTGGCAAAGAGGTGATCCATATGCCGCCATCCGCAGACTCTGGACTGCTAGGGCCCTGGATGCCCGAATTTCGGCCTTGTCTTCGGAGAAGTGACGCACACGCAGTGTGCCCCGGAGCCTGTGGACCAGCACAGGGCAAAATCGTGAAAAGGCGGGCTTCAGTTGACTTTGCCTGTGCTCTCCTTTGGCTGAGTGCCATCCTGTGTTTCCTAGCAGGAGAAGGCATTTGTGGAGAGAGGCGGATTCCATGTGTGCAGGCAAAGTGTGTGCTGAGATGCTGAGTCGCTGGAGACCAGGGTGGACTCTTCAGACCCAGAATAGGCCTCTGGCAGGTATGTGTCAATGTTTTCTGCCCTGTGCTCTCAGCTGGGTATTTGCATACAATGTGACCAGCGGAATTAGTAGTCTCCGGAGAGGCTGCCACATGTCAGCAAGCTTCACCTGGCCAGGGTCGGCCCGTGATGTAGATCCCCGGTCAATCACCACTCTCTAGACCTTGCAGATAGACCAGCAGATCTTGTCTGCCCGTGGGCAACCAGTAGAGCCAGAGGCCTTCCCCCTTTGCTCTTTCGTCTCTAGGCACCCTGTCAGGCACTCCAAGCTGTGAAGTGACTCAGGGGGAGAAGGAAGAGATTTCAGAGAGCGAACACATCCAGAGAGAGACAGAGAGAGGCAAGAGATGCTGAGTGGGGTGGCATTGCGTACTGATATCCTCTGGAAAGTGGGAAAGAGGTACCTGGCCTGTTGTAGCAATGCCCTGAACCAGTCGGAACCAGAAGCTCCCCTGTGCCTGTGTAGGCTTTCCCAGGGTGTGCTCAAATCCTGTGGCCACTAGGTGTCATAGGTCTTAATGGAGGGCCCTGTGTCATCTGCCTGGCGGGCCAGATCTCTGCCATTGGCTCAGTCTTGTCACCAGGCCCATCATAAGCTCCGCCCACTGTTCCGGTGGTGGGACTGTCTCCATGGTGATGGCAAAGGAGCCTTAGTCCCGCCCACCTGGCCTTGACTTCACCTAGCTGGCCTGCTGACCCTCACTCAGACCTCTGTGTTGCTAAAAATGAATATCCGCCAGCGCCCAGGTGTCAGCATCTGGGATAAAGGATTCGGGACCTTGCCTGGGGCAGAAGGCAGCCTAGGCCAGCTGGTACCTGGAAGTCTAGTGACTTGTGACACTGCTGCCAGTGACAAATGGTGACTCCCACTCTCACATATCCCCTGGTGGCAGAATGATAGCGATGGGTGGAGAAACATCGCTCCGGAGCACACGTTAAATGGGGCACCGGCCAAAGGCCAGGGCCAGTAGTGGACGTGGCCGAGCTGAAGGGCGAGCCAGTGAAGGGCCCAAGGATTCCTCCTGTATGTGGGAAACATGTCATCCGGGTCCCCACGTCCGTAAACCATTGGATTGCTGGGGCCCAGGATGCCAGGATTTCGGCCTTGCCTTGGCTGCCCGGCCACATACGCAGCCTTCCACCGGAGGCGGGGATATGTAGACAGCAAAAATTGGGAAAACGGCAGTGTCTCCTCGATTTCCCTGACATGGGCCTTTTTGGGCGGCATGCTTTTTTCCTAGTAGGATCAGGCAGTGACGGAGAAAGGCAGGATTATGTGTGCAGGAAAGGTATGTGCTGAGAAGGCGACAAGGTTGAGACCAGGTTGGGATCTTCAGTCCCAGGAAAGGCCCCTGGCAGTTGTGGGTCAATGTTCTCTGCCCATCCCACCTGGCGTGGGGAGGTTTACAGCATACAAAGCAGCAGCGGAATTATTCTTCCCCCAGAGGTTGCGTCTGCCCACAAGCTCCACCTGGCCAGGGTCCGCCCCTCCCGTATTGCCCATGTCAAGCAACAGAAGCTAAGACCTTCCAGAGAGACTAACTGCTGTTCTCTACCCACGGGGACGCGGTACAGCCAGAAGCCTCCCCTGTTTCCTCTCCAGGCTCTCTCTCAGGCCCCTCATAGCTGTGATTTGTCTCAGGGGTAGAACGGAGAGATTTCTCTGAATGAACACATACAGAGAGGGGCCATAGATGCTGAGGAAGGGCGCCTTGCCTGCTGATATCCCAGCGTAAGTGGACAAGAGGTACCTGCCTGCTGTCCCAGTATGTCGAACCTGTCCACATCAGGGGTTGCCTGCTGTGAAGTTATTCTCTGGGTGCCCTCGATTTTGTGGCCAAGGACAGAAGGGGCCGTTGTGTGTCCATGGGTAAAATGGAGGCCTCTGCCTAACTGGCCTGTTAGGCCGGACCTCTCCTATTGGCTCAGAGTTTGTGACCCGTCCCCATCAGAAGTTCCGCCCAGCCTTCCGGTGGCTGTCTCCGTGGTGATTGAGAAAGAAGCCTTAGGCCCCGCACTCAGCCTTCACCTGTCCTACCTGGCCTCTTTATCCTCGTACAGACCGCTGTGTGGATGAAAGAAAGGATGTCGGCCAGTGACCACGTGTCCTCATTTCCTTTGAAGGATTAGGCTCCTTGCCTGGGCAGAAGACAGCCAAGGTCAGCCTGAGCCTAGACTCCTAGTGACCTGTGACCCTGCAGACAGTGATAGATGTTCACGTCCACGCTGAGGTATCCGCAGGTGGCGGATTGAGAGTGGTCGGAGGAGAAGTGGAACTAGAAATCACACACTCACGGGGGCACGGGCCAAAGTTCAGGGAAAATAGCTGAGGTCGTGGAGCTCTAGCGGGGCCAGGCTAGGGCCCAGGCCTCCCTCCTGTACGTGGCAAAGAGGTGATCCATATGCCGCCATCCGCAGACTCTGGACTGCTAGGGCCCTGGATGCCCGAATTTCGGCCTTGTCTTCGGAGAAGTGACGCACACGCAGTGTGCCCCGGAGCCTGTGGACCAGCACAGGGCAAAATCGTGAAAAGGCGGGCTTCAGTTGACTTTGCCTGTGCTCTCCTTTGGCTGAGTCACATCCTGTGTTTCCTCGCAGGAGAAGGCATTTGTGGAGAGAGGCGGATTCCATGTGTGCAGGCAAAGTGTGTGCTGAGATGCTGAGTCGCTGGAGACCAGGGTGGACTCTTCAGACCCAGAATAGGCCTCTGGCAGGTATGTGTCAATGTTTTCTGCCCTGTGCTCTCAGCTGGGTATTTGCATACAATGTGACCAGCGGAATTAGTAGTCTCCGGAGAGGCTGCCACATGTCAGCAAGCTTCACCTGGCCAGGGTCGGCCCGTGATGTAGATCCCCGGTCAATCACCACTCTCTAGACCTTGCAGATAGACCAGCAGATCTTGTCTGCCCGTGGGCAACCAGTAGAGCCAGAGGCCTTCCCCCTTTGCTCTTTCGTCTCTAGGCACCCTGTCAGGCACTCCAAGCTGTGAAGTGACTCAGGGGGAGAAGGAAGAGATTTCAGAGAGCGAACACATCCAGAGAGAGACAGAGAGAGGCAAGAGATGCTGAGTGGGGTGGCATTGCGTACTGATATCCTCTGGAAAGTGGGAAAGAGGTACCTGGCCTGTTGTAGCAATGCCCTGAACCAGTCGGAACCAGAAGCTCCCCTGTGCCTGCGTAGGCTTTCCCAGGGTGTGCTCAAATCCTGTGGCCACTAGGTGTCATAGGTCTTAATGGAGGGCCCTGTGTCATCTGCCTGGCGGGCCAGATCTCTGCCATTGGCTCAGTCTTGTCACCAGGCCCATCATAAGCTCCGCCCACTGTTCCGGTGGTGGGACTGTCTCCATGGTGATGGCAAAGGAGCCTTAGTCCCGCCCACCTGGCCTTGACTTCACCTAGCTGGCCTGCTGACCCTCACTCAGACCTCTGTGTTGCTAAAAATGAATATCCGCCAGCGCCCAGGTGTCAGCATCTGGGATAAAGGATTCGGGACCTTGCCTGGGGCAGAAGGCAGCCTAGGCCAGCTGGTACCTGGAAGTCTAGTGACTTGTGACACTGCTGCCAGTGACAAATGGTGACTCCCACTCTCACATATCCCCTGGTGGCAGAATGATAGCGATGGGTGGAGAAACATCGCTCCGGAGCACACGTTAAATGGGGCACCGGCCAAAGGCCAGGGCCAGTAGTGGACGTGGCCGAGCTGAAGGGCGAGCCAGTGAAGGGCCCAAGGATTCCTCCTGTATGTGGGAAACATGTCATCCGGGTCCCCACGTCCGTAAACCATTGGATTGCTGGGGCCCAGGATGCCAGGATTTCGGCCTTGCCTTGGCTGCCCGGCCACATACGCAGCCTTCCACCGGAGGCGGGGATATGTAGACAGCAAAAATTGGGAAAACGGCAGTGTCTCCTCGATTTCCCTGACATGGGCCTTTTTGGGCGGCATGCTTTTTTCCTAGTAGGATCAGGCAGTGACGGAGAAAGGCAGGATTATGTGTGCAGGAAAGGTATGTGCTGAGAAGGCGACAAGGTTGAGACCAGGTTGGGATCTTCAGTCCCAGGAAAGGCCCCTGGCAGTTGTGGGTCAATGTTCTCTGCCCATCCCACCTGGCGTGGGGAGGTTTACAGCATACAAAGCAGCAGCGGAATTATTCTTCCCCCAGAGGTTGCGTCTGCCCACAAGCTCCACCTGGCCAGGGTCCGCCCCTCCCGTATTGCCCATGTCAAGCAACAGAAGCTAAGACCTTCCAGAGAGACTAACTGCTGTTCTCTACCCACGGGGACGCGGTACAGCCAGAAGCCTCCCCTGTTTCCTCTCCAGGCTCTCTCTCAGGCCCCTCATAGCTGTGATTTGTCTCAGGGGTAGAACGGAGAGATTTCTCTGAATGAACACATACAGAGAGGGGCCATAGATGCTGAGGAAGGGCGCCTTGCCTGCTGATATCCCAGCGTAAGTGGACAAGAGGTACCTGCCTGCTGTCCCAGTATGTCGAACCTGTCCACATCAGGGGTTGCCTGCTGTGAAGTTATTCTCTGGGTGCCCTCGATTTTGTGGCCAAGGACAGAAGGGGCCGTTGTGTGTCCATGGGTAAAATGGAGGCCTCTGCCTAACTGGCCTGTTAGGCCGGACCTCTCCTATTGGCTCAGAGTTTGTGACCCGTCCCCGTCAGAAGTTCCGCCCAGCCTTCCGGTGGCTGTCTCCGTGGTGATTGAGAAAGAAGCCTTAGGCCCCGCACTCAGCCTTCACCTGTCCTACCTGGCCTCTTTATCCTCGTACAGACCGCTGTGTGGATGAAAGAAAGGATGTCGGCCAGTGACCACGTGTCCTCATTTCCTTTGAAGGATTAGGCTCCTTGCCTGGGCAGAAGACTGCCAAGGTCAGCCTGAGCCTAGACTCCTAGTGACCTGTGACCCTGCAGACAGTGATAGATGTTCACGTCCACGCTGAGGTATCCGCAGGTGGCGGATTGAGAGTGGTCGGAGGAGAAGTGGAACTAGAAATCACACACTCACGGGGGCACGGGCCAAAGTTCAGGGAAAATAGCTGAGGTCGTGGAGCTCTAGCGGGGCCAGGCTAGGGCCCAGGCCTCCCTCCTGTACGTGGCAAAGAGGTGATCCATATGCCGCCATCCGCAGACTCTGGACTGCTAGGGCCCTGGATGCCCGAATTTCGGCCTTGTCTTCGGAGAAGTGACGCACACGCAGTGTGCCCCGGAGCCTGTGGACCAGCACAGGGCAAAATCGTGAAAAGGCGGGCTTCAGTTGACTTTGCCTGTGCTCTCCTTTGGCTGAGTGACATCCTGTGTTTCCTCGCAGGAGAAGGCATTTGTGGAGAGAGGCGGATTCCATGTGTGCAGGCAAAGTGTGTGCTGAGATGCTGAGTCGCTGGAGACCAGGGTGGACTCTTCAGACCCAGAATAGGCCTCTGGCAGGTATGCGTCAATGTTTTCTGCCCTGTGCTCTCAGCTGGGTATTTGCATACAATGTGACCAGCGGAATTAGTAGTCTCCGGAGAGGCTGCCACATGTCAGCAAGCTTCACCTGGCCAGGGTCGGCCCGTGATGTAGATCCCCGGTCAATCACCACTCTCTAGACCTTGCAGATAGACCAGCAGATCTTGTCTGCCCGTGGGCAACCAGTAGAGCCAGAGGCCTTCCCCCTTTGCTCTTTCGTCTCTAGGCACCCTGTCAGGCACTCCAAGCTGTGAAGTGACTCAGGGGGAGAAGGAAGAGATTTCAGAGAGCGAACACATCCAGAGAGAGACAGAGAGAGGCAAGAGATGCTGAGTGGGGTGGCATTGCGTACTGATATCCTCTGGAAAGTGGGAAAGAGGTACCTGGCCTGTTGTAGCAATGCCCTGAACCAGTCGGAACCAGAAGCTCCCCTGTGCCTGCGTAGGCTTTCCCAGGGTGTGCTCAAATCCTGTGGCCACTAGGTGTCATAGGTCTTAATGGAGGGCCCTGTGTCATCTGCCTGGCGGGCCAGATCTCTGCCATTGGCTCAGTCTTGTCACCAGGCCCATCATAAGCTCCGCCCACTGTTCCGGTGGTGGGACTGTCTCCATGGTGATGGCAAAGGAGCCTTAGTCCCGCCCACCTGGCCTTGACTTCACCTAGCTGGCCTGCTGACCCTCACTCAGACCTCTGTGTTGCTAAAAATGAATATCCGCCAGCGCCCAGGTGTCAGCATCTGGGATAAAGGATTCGGGACCTTGCCTGGGGCAGAAGGCAGCCTAGGCCAGCTGGTACCTGGAAGTCTAGTGACTTGTGACACTGCTGCCAGTGACAAATGGTGACTCCCACTCTCACATATCCCCTGGTGGCAGAATGATAGCGATGGGTGGAGAAACATCGCTCCGGAGCACACGTTAAATGGGGCACCGGCCAAAGGCCAGGGCCAGTAGTGGACGTGGCCGAGCTGAAGGGCGAGCCAGTGAAGGGCCCAAGGATTCCTCCTGTATGTGGGAAACATGTCATCCGGGTCCCCACGTCCGTAAACCATTGGATTGCTGGGGCCCAGGATGCCAGGATTTCGGCCTTGCCTTGGCTGCCCGGCCACATACGCAGCCTTCCACCGGAGGCGGGGATATGTAGACAGCAAAAATTGGGAAAACGGCAGTGTCTCCTCGATTTCCCTGACATGGGCCTTTTTGGGCGGCATGCTTTTTTCCTAGTAGGATCAGGCAGTGACGGAGAAAGGCAGGATTATGTGTGCAGGAAAGGTATGTGCTGAGAAGGCGACAAGGTTGAGACCAGGTTGGGATCTTCAGTCCCAGGAAAGGCCCCTGGCAGTTGTGGGTCAATGTTCTCTGCCCATCCCACCTGGCGTGGGGAGGTTTACAGCATACAAAGCAGCAGCGGAATTATTCTTCCCCCAGAGGTTGCGTCTGCCCACAAGCTCCACCTGGCCAGGGTCCGCCCCTACCGTATTGCCCATGTCAAGCAACAGAAGCTAAGACCTTCCAGAGAGACTAACTGCTGTTCTCTACCCACGGGGACGCGGTACAGCCAGAAGCCTCCCCTGTTTCCTCTCCAGGCTCTCTCTCAGGCCCCTCATAGCTGTGATTTGTCTCAGGGGTAGAACGGAGAGATTTCTCTGAATGAACACATACAGAGAGGGGCCATAGATGCTGAGGAAGGGCGCCTTGCCTACTGATATCCCAGCGTAAGTGGACAAGAGGTACCTGCCTGCTGTCCCAGTATGTCGAACCTGTCCACATCAGGGGTTGCCTGCTGTGAAGTTATTCCCTGGGTGCCCTCGATTTTGTGGCCAAGGACAGAAGGGGCCGTTGTGTGTCCATGGGTAAAATGGAGGCCTCTGCCTAACTGGCCTGTTAGGCCGGACCTCTCCTATTGGCTCAGAGTTTGTGACCCGTCCCCGTCAGAAGTTCCGCCCAGCCTTCCGGTGGCTGTCTCCGTGGTGATTGAGAAAGAAGCCTTAGGCCCCGCACTCAGCCTTCACCTGTCCTACCTGGCCTCTTTACCCTCGTACAGACCGCTGTGTGGATGAAAGAAAGGATGTCGGCCAGTGACCACGTGTCCTCATTTCCTTTGAAGGATTAGGCTCCTTGCCTGGGCAGAAGACAGCCAAGGTCAGCCTGAGCCTAGACTCCTAGTGACCCGTGACCCTGCAGACAGTGATAGATGTTCACGTCCACGCTGAGGTATCCGCAGGTGGCGGATTGAGAGTGGTCGGAGGAGAAGTGGAACTAGAAATCACACACTCACGGGGGCACGGGCCAAAGGTCAGGGAAAATAGCTGAGGTCGTGGAGCTCTAGCGGGGCCAGGCTAGGGCCCAGGCCTCCCTCCTGTACGTGGCAAAGAGGTGATCCATATGCCGCCATCCGCAGACTCTGGACTGCTAGGGCCCTGGATGCCCGAATTTCGGCCTTGTCTTCGGAGAAGTGACGCACACGCAGTGTGCCCCGGAGCCTGTGGACCAGCACAGGGCAAAATCGTGAAAAGGCGGGCTTCAGTTGACTTTGCCTGTGCTCTCCTTTGGCTGAGTGCCATCCTGTGTTTCCTAGCAGGAGAAGGCATTTGTGGAGAGAGGCGGATTCCATGTGTGCAGGCAAAGTGTGTGCTGAGATGCTGAGTCGCTGGAGACCAGGGTGGACTCTTCAGACCCAGAATAGGCCTCTGGCAGGTATGCGTCAATGTTTTCTGCCCTGTGCTCTCAGCTGGGTATTTGCATACAATGTGACCAGCGGAATTAGTAGTCTCCGGAGAGGCTGCCACATGTCAGCAAGCTTCACCTGGCCAGGGTCGGCCCGTGATGTAGATCCCCGGTCAATCACCACTCTCTAGACCTTGCAGATAGACCAGCAGATCTTGTCTGCCCGTGGGCAACCAGTAGAGCCAGAGGCCTTCCCCCTTTGCTCTTTCGTCTCTAGGCACCCTGTCAGGCACTCCAAGCTGTGAAGTGACTCAGGGGGAGAAGGAAGAGATTTCAGAGAGCGAACACATCCAGAGAGAGACAGAGAGAGGCAAGAGATGCTGAGTGGGGTGGCATTGCGTACTGATATCCTCTGGAAAGTGGGAAAGAGGTACCTGGCCTGTTGTAGCAATGCCCTGAACCAGTCGGAACCAGAAGCTCCCCTGTGCCTGCGTAGGCTTTCCCAGGGTGTGCTCAAATCCTGTGGCCACTAGGTGTCATAGGTCTTAATGGAGGGCCCTGTGTCATCTGCCTGGCGGGCCAGATCTCTGCCATTGGCTCAGTCTTGTCACCAGGCCCATCATAAGCTCCGCCCACTGTTCCGGTGGTGGGACTGTCTCCATGGTGATGGCAAAGGAGCCTTAGTCCCGCCCACCTGGCCTTGACTTCACCTAGCTGGCCTGCTGACCCTCACTCAGACCTCTGTGTTGCTAAAAATGAATATCCGCCAGCGCCCAGGTGTCAGCATCTGGGATAAAGGATTCGGGACCTTGCCTGGGGCAGAAGGCAGCCTAGGCCAGCTGGTACCTGGAAGTCTAGTGACTTGTGACACTGCTGCCAGTGACAAATGGTGACTCCCACTCTCACATATCCCCTGGTGGCAGAATGATAGCGATGGGTGGAGAAACATCGCTCCGGAGCACACGTTAAATGGGGCACCGGCCAAAGGCCAGGGCCAGTAGTGGACGTGGCCGAGCTGAAGGGCGAGCCAGTGAAGGGCCCAAGGATTCCTCCTGTATGTGGGAAACATGTCATCCGGGTCCCCACGTCCGTAAACCATTGGATTGCTGGGGCCCAGGATGCCAGGATTTCGGCCTTGCCTTGGCTGCCCGGCCACATACGCAGCCTTCCACCGGAGGCGGGGATATGTAGACAGCAAAAATTGGGAAAACGGCAGTGTCTCCTCGATTTCCCTGACATGGGCCTTTTTGGGCGGCATGCTTTTTTCCTAGTAGGATCAGGCAGTGACGGAGAAAGGCAGGATTATGTGTGCAGGAAAGGTATGTGCTGAGAAGGCGACAAGGTTGAGACCAGGTTGGGATCTTCAGTCCCAGGAAAGGCCCCTGGCAGTTGTGGGTCAATGTTCTCTGCCCATCCCACCTGGCGTGGGGAGGTTTACAGCATACAAAGCAGCAGCGGAATTATTCTTCCCCCAGAGGTTGCGTCTGCCCACAAGCTCCACCTGGCCAGGGTCCGCCCCTACCGTATTGCCCATGTCAAGCAACAGAAGCTAAGACCTTCCAGAGAGACTAACTGCTGTTCTCTACCCACGGGGACGCGGTACAGCCAGAAGCCTCCCCTGTTTCCTCTCCAGGCTCTCTCTCAGGCCCCTCATAGCTGTGATTTGTCTCAGGGGTAGAACGGAGAGATTTCTCTGAATGAACACATACAGAGAGGGGCCATAGATGCTGAGGAAGGGCGCCTTGCCTACTGATATCCCAGCGTAAGTGGACAAGAGGTACCTGCCTGCTGTCCCAGTATGTCGAACCTGTCCACATCAGGGGTTGCCTGCTGTGAAGTTATTCCCTGGGTGCCCTCGATTTTGTGGCCAAGGACAGAAGGGGCCGTTGTGTGTCCATGGGTAAAATGGAGGCCTCTGCCTAACTGGCCTGTTAGGCCGGACCTCTCCTATTGGCTCAGAGTTTGTGACCCGTCCCCAATACTATCTCTCTATG
>NW_026975522.1:0-10000 GCF_030014295.1 Loxodonta africana
CTCCGGAATCGAACCCTGATTCCCCGTCACCCGTGGTCACCATGGTAGGCACGGCGACTACCATCGAAAGTTGATAGGGCAGACGTTCGAATGGGTCGTCGCCGCCACGGGGGGCGTGCGATCGGCCCGAGGTTATCTAGAGTCACCAAAGCCGCCGGCGCCCGCCCCCCGGCCGGGGCCGGAGGGGAGCTGACCGGGTTGGTTTTGATCTGATAAATGCACGCATCCCCCCCGCGAGGGGGGTCAGCGCCCGTCGGCATGTATTAGCTCTAGAATTACCACAGTTATCCAAGTAGGAGAGGAGCGAGCGACCAAAGGAACCATAACTGATTTAATGAGCCATTCGCAGTTTCACTGTACCGGCCGTGCGTACTTAGACATGCATGGCTTAATCTTTGAGACAAGCATATGCTACTGGCAGGATCAACCAGGTAAGGGAGGAGCGCGTTCGTTCGGGCCCGTTCGCGCCGGCGGGCGGGCGAGCGAGCGAGAGCGGGCCGTGGCGCGGGGCCGGGCGTGCGTGCGTGCGCGCGCGCGCGGAAGCGGCCCCTCCCGCACCGCGGGGGAGGGGGCGGGCTTCTCCCGGGGACCGCCCCGGAGGCAGGGGCGGGGGCGCTGGCGTCCCGGCGCGCGGGCGGCCCCGGCGCGCCGCAACCCCACCGCGCTCACCCGGGAAAGAGGGCCGCGGTGGCGCCCTCCGGGAACGCGGGGAGCGGGCGGGCGGCCGAGGCCGGCCCGGCCGGCCGGGGCCCGGCGGCCCTCGGACGCACGCACCGGACCGGGGAGGAGAGAGGCCGCTCCGGGAGAGCCCCCCCCACCGGCAGCTCACCGCCGGCGGGCGCGGGGCGGGGGACCACCACCGGGGAACCGGGAAGCGATACGCACTGGCGGGAGGCGCGGCCCCGAGCCAGCAGCCGGAGGGACGCGGCGAGGCCAGGGCAGGGCGGCGGCGGCGGGGGAGACGCGGGCACCGGGAAGGCGGCGGTGGCGGCGGCGGCGCGGAGGGGGATCGGACCCCCCCGCGGTCGCCGCCGCTCCCTGTCTCCTCCAGCCCACCGCCCACCCAGCGGGCAACCCTCACGCGCACGACGGCCACACGCCGCCCACCCGCCCGGCGCACACAGGGCCCGGGCCCGGGTCCGAGGGCGCGTCGCCAGGGGACACCACCGGCCGGGGAGGCCCGGTGGCGACGCCCAACGCGGCGAGGCCGGTTCGCGGTCCCAGACCGGGGACGGCGTGTGCGCGGGCCGGCCGGGCGGGGCGGGGTCGATCGACGTCGGCGAGGGAGGCGCTGCGGGGGCGGCCCCCGGCACGCCCATCCCCCCGGCCCAGGGGCACATCGCCGGGAAAGCTCCCGGGTGAGGAGGTGGGCCCGCACACCCGCGCACCGCTGGCGGCACGGGACGGGTGCGGGCGGGAGGCGGCACACAACGGCGCGGGGGCCGTCCGCCGGACGGACCCCCGGCCCCACCGCACCAGGCGCGCGACGGGAGGGCCGCACACTCACACGCACACACGGACGCGCGCGACCCCGGCGCCAGACGGCTGGCCCGGCGAAGGCCCTCCCCCGACTCGCAGGGGGGAGGCACGGGCCGCGGCAGGCGAAGGGCGGCGCGCGGCCCCACCGCGGGGCCGGCGGACCTCTCCCTCCACACCGGGCGGGAAGGAGAGGGGGCTCTGCCTGCGAGCCACGGTCGGTGGCTTGCGCGCAAGGCGAGGGGCAGCGGCTGGGGGATCCGGCACCCCCAAGGCACCCTCGGAGATGACTAGAGAAGACTTTCTTCACCGAAGACGGGCCGTCCCCACCCATCGCCCCCCACGTTGGGCCCCCGCCAGGCGCCCGAGGGCGCCCCGGGGATGGGCGGGGGGGGCCTGCGGTATTGGTAAGCACCAGCGGGGGGGTTAAGGCACAGTGGGCCTCTGCGGCCGGGAACGGAGCCTGCCGCCTCGTGCTCACGGCGGCTCTGCCTCACCCGGGGACGGCGCGTGCTCCCGGCTCCGTGCTGCGTCCACCCTCCACTCGGGCGAGGAGGGAACGGGTGGGGCACCGCAGCGGCGACCGAGGGCCTCGGAAAGTCACGCCTTTTGAGTCGTCCGTTTTTTTTTTTTCCGTTTCTCTTTTAAAGCTTCTCCGCCTCATCCCGCCTCACCGGAGCCAGGCTCCGGCGAGCGCGCGGGGCCTCGCGGGTACACGCCGCACACACCCGAGGCTTGCCTGGGCACCTAAAAGCCCAACACACCCCCCGGTCTCCCTCTGTAGAGGGGTCCGCGCTCTAGGGCGGCCCGCGGGGGGGAGGAGGTACGACAGAGCCTAACAACGGACCGCCGGGGCCCAGCCGCGGCTACGCAGCCTGGGCCCCCACCTCGCAAGGGCGACTTCCCTCGGCACCGGCGGAAGCAACACGCGGGCCCTCCTCCTTCCGCTCTCGCTTGCCTCACGCGGGTCTCGGCAGGCACCGGGGCGGGCACGCACGCGCGCACCCCTCTCTCACCCCCGCCTTCTCGGGATCAGGCACGGCACCCTCCCGCGAGGCGTGCGTGCTCTAAAGGTCTTACCCCGCTCGACCCCCCTTCTTTTTTTTTTTTTTTTTTTTCCTCCACATCCTTTCTCTCCCTCTCGGCCGCACTCCTGTTTTTTATTTCTCTCGGCTCGAGGGGCGCACGCCCACACGCGTGAGCGGTGACCGGAAGGGTGGGCTGGGAACGGGGAAACGGCACCGCCACCCGGCCTCAGGCACCTGAGGGACGGCCTGGAGCGTTCCAGGGGCACCGCCAAAGGGCCACTCGAGGCGCACCGGCACCACCTGGGTGGGGCGCGCGGGTGCGCCTGACCAGAGAGCCCCCCCGCCGCGGGGGGCGGGGGAGGGCCCGACGCGAGGCAGAACACCAGGGCCACGAGCAGAGGCTGTCCTGCTCGGTCTCAGGACCCCGCCACCGCCGACGCTGGCCGCGAGGCCGCGAACGAGGGCAGATGAGCGAGGTCGGGCCGGATTCCGTGCCCCTGCCCCTCTGCGCACCACCGGCGGGCGGGGAGGAGGAGCGAGGGGCCCGCGCGCTGAGCGAGAAGAGCGGTCCCATTCGCCACGAATGTCCGTCCCTCGTCTTGGCGCGGCTCGGACCCGGCCCGGGAGAGCACGACAACACCACATCGATCGGGTCAGCCCAGGCACAAGCGAGGAGGAGAAGACCCCCCCGCCAGGGCTGCCAGGAGGCGGGCGAGGACAGCCCCGGAGAGGACCCGCTTTCTGCCTCGCCCGCCCCGGCTGCGGAAAGGTGGCCGCGAGGACCCCGCACACGGAGAACGCCTGACACGCGAGGCACGTGGGCCTGGGGGAGGGGGGGAGCGGGGCACACTCTGGCGAGCACCGCGGCCACCGCGGGTGCCTGCGACAAGGGGCACGCGGGTCAGAGGGCCCGCGGCGCCCGTGCCACGCCGCCCTCGGGCACTGGAGACCGGGGGGAGGCACCGCGGCTGGACATCTGGACGCGCGAGAGCCGGCGCACGGGCCCCAGGCGGGCGGCTCAAGCGGGGAGGAGCGGGGGAGGGCGTGGGCCGTCGGTGGACCGGCGTCTACGGACCCGTCCAGGTTTCCCATCTGCTCAGCGGGAGTCACCCAGCGAGGAGAGCGTGTCAGCACCAATCTGGTGGCCCAAATCGCCCGTTTTGGGCGAGAGAAAAGCCACGCCCCGCGGCGGGAGGGGCCCGCTCCCCACGGCGAGCCCCCGGAACTGCGGCCCGGCCATCGGTCCGTAGCGCGACCCCATGGCCCCCAGCGCCCCGCCCCCCCCCGGAGCTCCCGGGATCCTCTGGTCGACCCGCGGGACGGGGTGACGGAGCTGGCCGGGGCCGCGCGGGCGCCCAGAGCCAGCCGCCTGCGCTGCGGCCAACGCGGGCCGGTCGGGGAACCCTCGGAGGGGGGACTTGGAAAAAATTCTCGGGCGGCGGGGCCCCTCCGAAGGTCCGGGCCCCGCGCGGGTCCGTGGCCGGGCCGGGGCGGGCCGGGGGCGGCAACCTCGGCCCGGGGACCCCCGGAGCGGGACTTTGAAAAAATTCTCCGACGGTCCGGACCCCACGCGGGACCGCGCCCGGGCCCGGGGCGCCCTCCGCGGGCCACCCCGGACCTACGCCGGAGGCCCCGGTGACGACCGGGCCGCGCGAAGGAAGGCGCGCGAACGGCCGGGGCGTGCCTTGTCCCGTTCTTCTGCCTGCGCCGTCTCGGTGCGGCCCGGTTCGGTCCAGCGCCGTCTAAAACACGGCACCCGGGAGCGCGGCGGCGGCGGCGGCGGCGGCGGCGACGGCCACCGCCTCGGCCACATGAAGCTGCGGGCCCAATTCCGGAACGTGGCTCTGGCGCCGGCGCCCCACCGTGGCCGGGACGATCCCGCCGACGCCGCCGGCGTCCCGAGACGTCGCCTCGGCCAGCGCGGCCACAGCGCCTCCCATGTCGCCGGCGCCGGAGCTCCGGAGGAAAACGATGTCAAAGCGGCCGCCAGGTGGCGGCCGACAACCGGCGCGGGCGACAGCGGGACGGATCCGGATCGGCGGCCGGCGAGGGCGCGTCGCCGGGCGGCCGGACACCCGGTCCCGTCCCGGCTCCCCCCCCGCCCCCCTCCCCCGCCTCCCAGCGCCGCCGCCGAACACGTTTCTCGGCGCGGGGCGGCCGGAAGGCGTTGGGGCCGGCCACGGCGCGGGGTCGGTTGGGCCAAGGGGATCCACCCGGCCGGGCCCTTTCCCGCCTCGGCCAGGACGATCCTGCCGACGCCGCCGCCGGCGTCCGGGAACGTCGCCTCGGCCAGCGCGGCCACATCGCCTCCCGCGCGTGTCGCCGGCGCCGGAGCTCCGGGGGAAGACGATATCAAAGCGGCCGCCAGGTGGCGGCCGACAACCGGCGCGGAGTGCAGCGGGACGGATCCGGATCGGCGGCCGGCGAGGGCGCGTCGCCGGGCGGCCGGACGCCCGGCCCCGTCCCGGCTCCCCCCCCGCCCCCCTCCCCCGCCTCCCAGCGCCGCCGCCGAACACGTTTCTCGGCGCGGGGCGGCCGGAAGACGGTGGGGCCGGCCACAGCGCGGGGTCGGTTGGGCCAAGGGGATCCGCCCGGCCGGGCCCTCCTCAGGTTCCGGAGGTGTGAGCAGGCTGTGTGGCTGGCTGCTTCTCCCTGACGGAACAGCAGTGGAACGACGGTACCAGCCCACTGCAGCAGCCGCTCTGGGAATGGTGCCTGAGGGCTCCCCGCGGGGCAGGGCCGGTAAACCCTCTCTGCCCCTGAAAGGTCTCTTCCTGCCGCTGCCCCTCAGTGCGTCGTCTAAGCCCGCCTTCGACGGTCAGGACTCCCCGCTCGTCGCAGACATACTCGTTCGCTTGTGTTTCCGGGTCTTTGTCGTCAAGAGAGCTAGGCGGAAGCGTCAGCCTATTCCACCACCTTGGCCCCATCTCCCAAAGTTCCGATCCAAGGGGGTCCGGCCCAGCCGGGCCATTTCGCCCCTCAGCCAGGAAGATCCCGTCTACCCCGCTGGAGCCCTGGAGCACCATGCCGGCCAGCCGGCGTGTCCCACTCGGGGGGGGCCCTGGGAGGGAGGGAGGGAGGGAGGGAGGGAGGGAGGGAGGGAGGGAGGGAGGGAGAGAGGGAGGACCCCGGGAGGACCCCGGGAGGACGCCGGGAGCCAGGCCGGGCTCGAGGAGACGGAACGAAGGCCCCGGGCCGCCGTGGCCAGCGCGCGCCCGCCGGGACCGCTTCCCATCCCGTCGGCGCCGCAGAGCTCCGGAGGGGGACGGTATCGAAGCGGCCGCCGGGTGACGGCCGACGACCGGAGCGAAGGGCGGCGGGGGGGTGGAACCGGGTCCACCTGGGCCCCGGCCGGGGCTCGAGGGTGGCAGAGGGGACAGACTCCCCCGGGCCGCCGGGGAAACCTCTCGGGAGCGTCATGGGGCGCGCGCGCGCGCTCGCCCCCGAAAGGGCCGAACGGGGGGGGGCGCCCGAGGGGATGAGCGTCCACCGGGGGCGGGAGGGAGAAGAGAGCACGTCCCAAGCGTCGGACGGGCAGGTGTTCTCCGATCCGTATCCTTTGGACGGACGCGACAAACGGGACGGGATGAGACCGCCAGTCCCCGAAGTTTTCCTCCTCGTTCTTTGAGTGCCCGCGTGGCGCAGCAGGCAGACCGGGAGACGTTTTCCGCCGTCGTCCCTGTCGCCGAGCCAACGGTACGCGTGAGGCGGGTTGAACGGGCAAATTGCGTCGGGAGGGAGGGAGGGAGGGAGGGAGGGAGCCGTGCGTTTGCCGGCATCCGCGTCGCAAAAGAAAACCACGGCCGCCACCGAGAGCGTTCTTCCTCATCGCTTTCCATCCTCCCGCGACGCGGGCGGGCAAACGGGGGGCGGGGGGAGGCCGGGAACGCCTTCCCAGAGCCGGTACGGACCGGCTCTGGGCCCCCCGGTCCGACTGGGGAGACATCTCACCGAGGGAGGCCCTCGAGGCTCTCGGGAGCGAGGCCGGACTTAGTGAGGTCCAGCGGAGGCGCGGCGGGCCAGCCGCGAACGCCCGCCCAGAGGCCCTCGGGCGGCTCGGCCCGAGCGAGTGCTCTCCGGGCTCGCGGGCGGACTCGGGAAGGTGGCGTCTCCGGGGCGGGGGGGGGGAGGGAGAGGGGTGAGTCGGCGTCTCGAGCATCGAGAGATCTCCGGCGGCTCCCGAATGCGGGCGGGCGGGCGGGCGGGCGGGCGTGTGTGCGTGAGTCGTGGGGGTGGGGGGTGGAGTGCCGGAGGGGGGTTGGGGGGTGGGAGGCCGAGAGCGGGGCGGTGGGGGGCTCGGAGGGTGGGGGCGGTGGGGGACCACGCGCCTCGGGCCCGGGGGGTGGGGTGCTGAGGTGGGCGGGGAGTTGGCAAACGTTCCGGGTGGCCTGGTGCGTGTGCGCGCGTGCCTGCGCGCGTGCGTGCGTCCGTTCGCGCGCGCGCGCGTCTGTGCGGGGGCGCGTCTTTGCGGGGGCGTGTGCGCGCGTGTCCGGGCGTGTGTGCCTGCGTGTGCGCGCGTGACTGCGTGCGTGCGCGTGCGCGTCTGCGGGCTTGCCCGTGTGCGTGTCCGCCTGCGTCTGTGGGGGCGCCTGCGCACGTGAGCGCGGGTCTGTGCGTGCGTCTGTGTGTGCGTCTGTGCGTGTCTGTATGGGTTTGAGTGCGCGTCTGCGCGTGAGCGCGTGTCTGAGCGTGTGCGCCTGTGCCTGCGCCCGCGCGCGCCTGTGCCTGCGGGAGCGGGCGCGCGCTCAGGCGGACGGGCAGCCCCCCGTCGTCGCCCTCGGTCCGCCGAACGGGCGCCCCCTTGGCCGGATGGAGAGGCTTTTCTCCGCGCCCACGAGGGGAATCGCAACGGGAACCGTAAGGCCGCACGCCGGCGGCGCTAGCGCCGCCTGCCGACGAGGGCCGCCGCCGCCGATCCCCCCCCCGGCCCGACCCCCAGCCCCCCAACTCGGCCCGCGGTGAGGGCCGGGGCCGTATTCGGCTGGAGGGGGGGGACGGTAAGGCCGAGGGCAGCGTCGCCGTTCCCGCGTTGCACGCGTCGCCGTGCCGCGAGCGTCTCCCGGGAAGCCAGAGGAGCGAGGTGTGTGAAGCCCGTGCCGCGCGCGCGCGGACCCGACCGGGGTGTTCCGGGACGACCGACCGACCGACCGGCCGACCGGCCGACCGGCCGGCCGACCGGCCGACCGCCGTCGTGGAAAGCTCACGGCGGACTGGACATCTGACGGGCCCCTCCCTGTCCGAGCCGACCTCCCGAGGTACGTAGGAGGGGAAGGGTACGGTAGGCTGGTTCGGCTGGAAGCCATCCCACCCCCGGGAGGCGTCGATCGACGGGGAGGCGGGACCGGGAAGGCACCGGTTTCCAATCGGACGATGGCTGAACCTTGGGCGACGGGTACGCGGACTCCTCCGTCTTCGCCCGAGTTCGCGACTCTCTGCGGGGGGAGCTTTCCGGGAAGCGGGTGACGGGCGCGCGTGCCGTCGTCCCGTGAAGGCGCGCTACTACCAAGAGGCTCCGAACGCGGGCCGTCCTCGGGGGGCGGTTTATTTTTTCTCAGTCGGGGGGGACCCCCGCCACAGGGAGAGAAACACCCGAGTTGGAACGGTGCTCGGGTGGGGAGTAGGGCGTGGCGGTGAAGACTGACGTTCGTCATCGTCGTCGTTTCCGTTTAGATAGAGAACTGACTGCGGCGCCGCTGCCGTCGCGTGCCGTCGAGCGGCTCGGGACTCGGAGCGGCCCTAGGGGAGAGAGTCGAGCCGCCCCACGGGCTTCCCAAGGAGGAGCCGGCGGATCCGAACCGCCGACGATCTCGGTCGGCAGCCGAGCTCCGAGCCGCCGCCGCCGCCGCGCCGCCGGGGCTCCGTCTTTGCACTCGGTCTCCGGTACGCGGCGAGTTGGTTTCGCCCGAGGGGCGGAACGGCTCTCGAAGAGGAAAACCCGGTTTCAGAAAAGGAAGGAGACAGGCAGAGGGAGGGGGAGGGGGAGGGGGTGGGCGGGAGGGGTGGGGGAGGGGAGGGGGATGGGGGCAGGGGAGGCGAGGGGGAGGGGAGGGGGAGGGGTGGGGGAGGGGAGGCGGTGGGGGGAGGGACGGGGAGGGGGAGGGGGGAGGGGAGGGGAGACGAGGGGAGGGGAGGGGGAGGGGGACGGGGGAGGGGGGAGGGACGGGAGGGGGAGGGGGAGGGGAGGGGAGGGGAGGGGGGCGGGGAGGGGAGGGGAGGGGGACGGGGAGGGGGAGGGGATTGGAGGGGAGGGGGAGACAGGCATACCTGGACGCCGAGCCAGCCCGGTGACGGCGTTAGGTAGAAGAAGGACGGTAGGCGCCCACGCGCTCACGCCCGTGGCTGCAGATACGGACACGCAGGCGCGTGCACGCGCCCGTGCGCGGGCGGGCGGTACGCACGTGCCTGCCCGTGCGTACCCGCGCGGGTACACGCGCGTAGGCGTGGGCGCGCCCACACGGGCGCGCCCGCGCCGGTACGCGCGCGCCCTCGGGCGCGTCCGTGCCCGTGCGTACGCCTAGGGGTGTGCACGCGCGGGCGCCCGCCTCTACGTACCTGCCCGAGGGCGCGCGCGCGCGCGCCCGCGCCTGCACGCGCCTGCACCTTCGCACGGGCACCTGCGCGCGGACCTGCCCGCGCCCCCGCCTCTGCGTGGGATCGGCGAGAGCCGAAAGCGGTACCGCCGCCGCCGCGTTTTCAAGATCCTTTGGCTCACGCGCCCCCCCACCCCCTTCCGGCCACCTTCGGGGGGAAAGCCCAACTTCACGGACGGGCGGAGCGGATAGCCCTTCAGCTGCGCCTCCCTGAAATAGAACGGGAGGAGTCACGAGAGCCTTAGGAAACGGAGCGAGGCGACGAGAGGGTGCGTCGAAAGGCGGGCGTCGAGAACTCCGGCCACAGGCGTTTTCCTTCTGTAGGGTGTAGAAAGCACCCCGCCGCACGCACCCGGCGTTAGGGAGCTGTCTCGAGGGCCGCGGTTTCTACTCCGCCGACTCCTTTCAGTTGAGACGGGGCGCCTCCGAGCGTGTGTGTGCGCGCGACCCGAAGGCGGTCGTCGAGGGACGACGGCACCCTCGGTCCGCCGAACCCCCGCGCCCTCGGACGGACGGGTGGAGAAGCTCTCCTCGACGTCACGGAGGCGGTCCCGACTGAAACCGGAGGGGCACGTGCCGGCGGCGCTAGGCCCGCCGCCGCCGAGGACCGCTGGCGCCACCCCCCCCACCGCCCACCACGCACCCCCAACCCCACCCCGCCTGCGCCCTTGCCGTGGGCCCCACGCTGGCGATATCCGGATCCAGTCCGACGTGGCCGCCGGCTGCCACCCGCCAGGCGGGGAAGAGGTTTGGAGGCGGCGGAGGCGGTGGGGGCGGCGGGGGGCGGCGGGGGTGTGGGCGGTGGGGGGCGGAGGAGGAGGAGGAGGAGGAGGAGGAGGAGGAGGACGGACGGACGGACGGACGGACGGAAGGACGGGAACGCGCCCGCGCGCGCGTGCGCCCGCA
>NW_026975522.1:25000-32500 GCF_030014295.1 Loxodonta africana
CACCGCCACCCGGCCTCAGGCACCTGAGGGACGGCCTGGAGCGTTCCAGGGGCACCGCCAAAGGGCCACTCGAGGCGCACCGGCACCACCTGGGTGGGGCGCGCGGGTGCGCCTGACCAGAGAGCCCCCCCGCCGCGGGGGGCGGGGGAGGGCCCGACGCGAGGCAGAACACCAGGGCCACGAGCAGAGGCTGTCCTGCTCGGTCTCAGGACCCCGCCACCGCCGACGCTGGCCGCGAGGCCGCGAACGAGGGCAGATGAGCGAGGTCGGGCCGGATTCCGTGCCCCTGCCCCTCTGCGCACCACCGGCGGGCGGGGAGGAGGAGCGAGGGGCCCGCGCGCTGAGCGAGAAGAGCGGTCCCATTCGCCACGAATGTCCGTCCCTCGTCTTGGCGCGGCTCGGACCCGGCCCGGGAGAGCACGACAACACCACATCGATCGGGTCAGCCCAGGCACAAGCGAGGAGGAGAAGACCCCCCCGCCAGGGCTGCCAGGAGGCGGGCGAGGACAGCCCCGGAGAGGACCCGCTTTCTGCCTCGCCCGCCCCGGCTGCGGAAAGGTGGCCGCGAGGACCCCGCACACGGAGAACGCCTGACACGCGAGGCACGTGGGCCTGGGGGAGGGGGGGAGCGGGGCACACTCTGGCGAGCACCGCGGCCACCGCGGGTGCCTGCGACAAGGGGCACGCGGGTCAGAGGGCCCGCGGCGCCCGTGCCACGCCGCCCTCGGGCACTGGAGACCGGGGGGAGGCACCGCGGCTGGACATCTGGACGCGCGAGAGCCGGCGCACGGGCCCCAGGCGGGCGGCTCAAGCGGGGAGGAGCGGGGGAGGGCGTGGGCCGTCGGTGGACCGGCGTCTACGGACCCGTCCAGGTTTCCCATCTGCTCAGCGGGAGTCACCCAGCGAGGAGAGCGTGTCAGCACCAATCTGGTGGCCCAAATCGCCCGTTTTGGGCGAGAGAAAAGCCACGCCCCGCGGCGGGAGGGGCCCGCTCCCCACGGCGAGCCCCCGGAACTGCGGCCCGGCCATCGGTCCGTAGCGCGACCCCATGGCCCCCAGCGCCCCGCCCCCCCCCGGAGCTCCCGGGATCCTCTGGTCGACCCGCGGGACGGGGTGACGGAGCTGGCCGGGGCCGCGCGGGCGCCCAGAGCCAGCCGCCTGCGCTGCGGCCAACGCGGGCCGGTCGGGGAACCCTCGGAGGGGGGACTTGGAAAAAATTCTCGGGCGGCGGGGCCCCTCCGAAGGTCCGGGCCCCGCGCGGGTCCGTGGCCGGGCCGGGGCGGGCCGGGGGCGGCAACCTCGGCCCGGGGACCCCCGGAGCGGGACTTTGAAAAAATTCTCCGACGGTCCGGACCCCACGCGGGACCGCGCCCGGGCCCGGGGCGCCCTCCGCGGGCCACCCCGGACCTACGCCGGAGGCCCCGGTGACGACCGGGCCGCGCGAAGGAAGGCGCGCGAACGGCCGGGGCGTGCCTTGTCCCGTTCTTCTGCCTGCGCCGTCTCGGTGCGGCCCGGTTCGGTCCAGCGCCGTCTAAAACACGGCACCCGGGAGCGCGGCGGCGGCGGCGGCGGCGGCGGCGACGGCCACCGCCTCGGCCACATGAAGCTGCGGGCCCAATTCCGGAACGTGGCTCTGGCGCCGGCGCCCCACCGTGGCCGGGACGATCCCGCCGACGCCGCCGGCGTCCCGAGACGTCGCCTCGGCCAGCGCGGCCACAGCGCCTCCCATGTCGCCGGCGCCGGAGCTCCGGAGGAAAACGATGTCAAAGCGGCCGCCAGGTGGCGGCCGACAACCGGCGCGGGCGACAGCGGGACGGATCCGGATCGGCGGCCGGCGAGGGCGCGTCGCCGGGCGGCCGGACACCCGGTCCCGTCCCGGCTCCCCCCCCGCCCCCCTCCCCCGCCTCCCAGCGCCGCCGCCGAACACGTTTCTCGGCGCGGGGCGGCCGGAAGGCGTTGGGGCCGGCCACGGCGCGGGGTCGGTTGGGCCAAGGGGATCCACCCGGCCGGGCCCTTTCCCGCCTCGGCCAGGACGATCCTGCCGACGCCGCCGCCGGCGTCCGGGAACGTCGCCTCGGCCAGCGCGGCCACATCGCCTCCCGCGCGTGTCGCCGGCGCCGGAGCTCCGGGGGAAGACGATATCAAAGCGGCCGCCAGGTGGCGGCCGACAACCGGCGCGGAGTGCAGCGGGACGGATCCGGATCGGCGGCCGGCGAGGGCGCGTCGCCGGGCGGCCGGACGCCCGGCCCCGTCCCGGCTCCCCCCCCGCCCCCCTCCCCCGCCTCCCAGCGCCGCCGCCGAACACGTTTCTCGGCGCGGGGCGGCCGGAAGACGGTGGGGCCGGCCACAGCGCGGGGTCGGTTGGGCCAAGGGGATCCGCCCGGCCGGGCCCTCCTCAGGTTCCGGAGGTGTGAGCAGGCTGTGTGGCTGGCTGCTTCTCCCTGACGGAACAGCAGTGGAACGACGGTACCAGCCCACTGCAGCAGCCGCTCTGGGAATGGTGCCTGAGGGCTCCCCGCGGGGCAGGGCCGGTAAACCCTCTCTGCCCCTGAAAGGTCTCTTCCTGCCGCTGCCCCTCAGTGCGTCGTCTAAGCCCGCCTTCGACGGTCAGGACTCCCCGCTCGTCGCAGACATACTCGTTCGCTTGTGTTTCCGGGTCTTTGTCGTCAAGAGAGCTAGGCGGAAGCGTCAGCCTATTCCACCACCTTGGCCCCATCTCCCAAAGTTCCGATCCAAGGGGGTCCGGCCCAGCCGGGCCATTTCGCCCCTCAGCCAGGAAGATCCCGTCTACCCCGCTGGAGCCCTGGAGCACCATGCCGGCCAGCCGGCGTGTCCCACTCGGGGGGGGCCCTGGGAGGGAGGGAGGGAGGGAGGGAGGGAGGGAGGGAGGGAGGGAGGGAGGGAGGAGAGGGAGGACCCCGGGAGGACCCCGGGAGGACGCCGGGAGCCAGGCCGGGCTCGAGGAGACGGAACGAAGGCCCCGGGCCGCCGTGGCCAGCGCGCGCCCGCCGGGACCGCTTCCCATCCCGTCGGCGCCGCAGAGCTCCGGAGGGGGACGGTATCGAAGCGGCCGCCGGGTGACGGCCGACGACCGGAGCGAAGGGCGGCGGGGGGGTGGAACCGGGTCCACCTGGGCCCCGGCCGGGGCTCGAGGGTGGCAGAGGGGACAGACTCCCCCGGGCCGCCGGGGAAACCTCTCGGGAGCGTCATGGGGCGCGCGCGCGCGCTCGCCCCCGAAAGGGCCGAACGGGGGGGGGCGCCCGAGGGGATGAGCGTCCACCGGGGGCGGGAGGGAGAAGAGAGCACGTCCCAAGCGTCGGACGGGCAGGTGTTCTCCGATCCGTATCCTTTGGACGGACGCGACAAACGGGACGGGATGAGACCGCCAGTCCCCGAAGTTTTCCTCCTCGTTCTTTGAGTGCCCGCGTGGCGCAGCAGGCAGACCGGGAGACGTTTTCCGCCGTCGTCCCTGTCGCCGAGCCAACGGTACGCGTGAGGCGGGTTGAACGGGCAAATTGCGTCGGGAGGGAGGGAGGGAGGGAGGGAGGGAGCCGTGCGTTTGCCGGCATCCGCGTCGCAAAAGAAAACCACGGCCGCCACCGAGAGCGTTCTTCCTCATCGCTTTCCATCCTCCCGCGACGCGGGCGGGCAAACGGGGGGCGGGGGGAGGCCGGGAACGCCTTCCCAGAGCCGGTACGGACCGGCTCTGGGCCCCCCGGTCCGACTGGGGAGACATCTCACCGAGGGAGGCCCTCGAGGCTCTCGGGAGCGAGGCCGGACTTAGTGAGGTCCAGCGGAGGCGCGGCGGGCCAGCCGCGAACGCCCGCCCAGAGGCCCTCGGGCGGCTCGGCCCGAGCGAGTGCTCTCCGGGCTCGCGGGCGGACTCGGGAAGGTGGCGTCTCCGGGGCGGGGGGGGGGAGGGAGAGGGGTGAGTCGGCGTCTCGAGCATCGAGAGATCTCCGGCGGCTCCCGAATGCGGGCGGGCGGGCGGGCGGGCGGGCGTGTGTGCGTGAGTCGTGGGGGTGGGGGGTGGAGTGCCGGAGGGGGGTTGGGGGGTGGGAGGCCGAGAGCGGGGCGGTGGGGGGTGGGGGGCTCGGAGGGTGGGGGCGGTGGGGGACCACGCGCCTCGGGCCCGGGGGGTGGGGTGCTGAGGTGGGCGGGGAGTTGGCAAACGTTCCGGGTGGCCTGGTGCGTGTGCGCGCGTGCCTGCGCGCGTGCGTGCGTCCGTTCGCGCGCGCGCGCGTCTGTGCGGGGGCGCGTCTTTGCGGGGGCGTGTGCGCGCGTGTCCGGGCGTGTGTGCCTGCGTGTGCGCGCGTGACTGCGTGCGTGCGCGTGCGCGTCTGCGGGCTTGCCCGTGTGCGTGTCCGCCTGCGTCTGTGGGGGCGCCTGCGCACGTGAGCGCGGGTCTGTGCGTGCGTCTGTGTGTGCGTCTGTGCGTGTCTGTATGGGTTTGAGTGCGCGTCTGCGCGTGAGCGCGTGTCTGAGCGTGTGCGCCTGTGCCTGCGCCCGCGCGCGCCTGTGCCTGCGGGAGCGGGCGCGCGCTCAGGCGGACGGGCAGCCCCCCGTCGTCGCCCTCGGTCCGCCGAACGGGCGCCCCCTTGGCCGGATGGAGAGGCTTTTCTCCGCGCCCACGAGGGGAATCGCAACGGGAACCGTAAGGCCGCACGCCGGCGGCGCTAGCGCCGCCTGCCGACGAGGGCCGCCGCCGCCGATCCCCCCCCCGGCCCGACCCCCAGCCCCCCAACTCGGCCCGCGGTGAGGGCCGGGGCCGTATTCGGCTGGAGGGGGGGGACGGTAAGGCCGAGGGCAGCGTCGCCGTTCCCGCGTTGCACGCGTCGCCGTGCCGCGAGCGTCTCCCGGGAAGCCAGAGGAGCGAGGTGTGTGAAGCCCGTGCCGCGCGCGCGCGGACCCGACCGGGGTGTTCCGGGACGACCGACCGACCGACCGGCCGACCGGCCGACCGGCCGGCCGACCGGCCGACCGCCGTCGTGGAAAGCTCACGGCGGACTGGACATCTGACGGGCCCCTCCCTGTCCGAGCCGACCTCCCGAGGTACGTAGGAGGGGAAGGGTACGGTAGGCTGGTTCGGCTGGAAGCCATCCCACCCCCGGGAGGCGTCGATCGACGGGGAGGCGGGACCGGGAAGGCACCGGTTTCCAATCGGACGATGGCTGAACCTTGGGCGACGGGTACGCGGACTCCTCCGTCTTCGCCCGAGTTCGCGACTCTCTGCGGGGGGAGCTTTCCGGGAAGCGGGTGACGGGCGCGCGTGCCGTCGTCCCGTGAAGGCGCGCTACTACCAAGAGGCTCCGAACGCGGGCCGTCCTCGGGGGGCGGTTTATTTTTTCTCAGTCGGGGGGGACCCCCGCCACAGGGAGAGAAACACCCGAGTTGGAACGGTGCTCGGGTGGGGAGTAGGGCGTGGCGGTGAAGACTGACGTTCGTCATCGTCGTCGTTTCCGTTTAGATAGAGAACTGACTGCGGCGCCGCTGCCGTCGCGTGCCGTCGAGCGGCTCGGGACTCGGAGCGGCCCTAGGGGAGAGAGTCGAGCCGCCCCACGGGCTTCCCAAGGAGGAGCCGGCGGATCCGAACCGCCGACGATCTCGGTCGGCAGCCGAGCTCCGAGCCGCCGCCGCCGCCGCGCCGCCGGGGCTCCGTCTTTGCACTCGGTCTCCGGTACGCGGCGAGTTGGTTTCGCCCGAGGGGCGGAACGGCTCTCGAAGAGGAAAACCCGGTTTCAGAAAAGGAAGGAGACAGGCAGAGGGAGGGGGAGGGGGAGGGGGTGGGCGGGAGGGGTGGGGGAGGGGAGGGGGATGGGGGCAGGGGAGGCGGGAGGGGGAGGGGTGGGGGAGGGGAGGCGGTGGGGGGAGGGACGGGGAGGGGGAGGGGGGAGGGGAGGGGAGACGAGGGGAGGGGAGGGGGAGGGGGACGGGGGAGGGGGGAGGGACGGGAGGGGGAGGGGGAGGGGAGGGGAGGGGAGGGGGGCGGGGAGGGGAGGGGAGGGGGACGGGGAGGGGGAGGGGATTGGAGGGGAGGGGGAGACAGGCATACCTGGACGCCGAGCCAGCCCGGTGACGGCGTTAGGTAGAAGAAGGACGGTAGGCGCCCACGCGCTCACGCCCGTGGCTGCAGATACGGACACGCAGGCGCGTGCACGCGCCCGTGCGCGGGCGGGCGGTACGCACGTGCCTGCCCGTGCGTACCCGCGCGGGTACACGCGCGTAGGCGTGGGCGCGCCCACACGGGCGCGCCCGCGCCGGTACGCGCGCGCCCTCGGGCGCGTCCGTGCCCGTGCGTACGCCTAGGGGTGTGCACGCGCGGGCGCCCGCCTCTACGTACCTGCCCGAGGGCGCGCGCGCGCGCGCCCGCGCCTGCACGCGCCTGCACCTTCGCACGGGCACCTGCGCGCGGACCTGCCCGCGCCCCCGCCTCTGCGTGGGATCGGCGAGAGCCGAAAGCGGTACCGCCGCCGCCGCGTTTTCAAGATCCTTTGGCTCACGCGCCCCCCCACCCCCTTCCGGCCACCTTCGGGGGGAAAGCCCAACTTCACGGACGGGCGGAGCGGATAGCCCTTCAGCTGCGCCTCCCTGAAATAGAACGGGAGGAGTCACGAGAGCCTTAGGAAACGGAGCGAGGCGACGAGAGGGTGCGTCGAAAGGCGGGCGTCGAGAACTCCGGCCACAGGCGTTTTCCTTCTGTAGGGTGTAGAAAGCACCCCGCCGCACGCACCCGGCGTTAGGGAGCTGTCTCGAGGGCCGCGGTTTCTACTCCGCCGACTCCTTTCAGTTGAGACGGGGCGCCTCCGAGCGTGTGTGTGCGCGCGACCCGAAGGCGGTCGTCGAGGGACGACGGCACCCTCGGTCCGCCGAACCCCCGCGCCCTCGGACGGACGGGTGGAGAAGCTCTCCTCGACGTCACGGAGGCGGTCCCGACTGAAACCGGAGGGGCACGTGCCGGCGGCGCTAGGCCCGCCGCCGCCGAGGACCGCTGGCGCCACCCCCCCCACCGCCCACCACGCACCCCCAACCCCACCCCGCCTGCGCCCTTGCCGTGGGCCCCACGCTGGCGATATCCGGATCCAGTCCGACGTGGCCGCCGGCTGCCACCCGCCAGGCGGGGAAGAGGTTTGGAGGCGGCGGAGGCGGTGGGGGCGGCGGGGGGCGGCGGGGGTGTGGGCGGTGGGGGGCGGAGGAGGAGGAGGAGGAGGAGGAGGAGGAGGAGGACGGACGGACGGACGGACGGACGGAAGGACGGGAACGCGCCCGCGCGCGCGTGCGCCCGCACCGCAGGGTGCCCTCCGGAGACACGGACGGGCCCACGGAGCACACGGAAACACGGAGATGGACGCGAGGGGGCGCGCGCGCGCGCGCAGCAGACACAACCCCGGGACGCCCGGGAGACACAGAGGTAGGCGCGGGCAGGCAGAACACGCGGGAACGCGGACGCGCGGCACCCACGGACACGGTCCGCTCGCGCACGCGCACGGGGGCCTGGACGCA
>NW_026975522.1:40000-42500 GCF_030014295.1 Loxodonta africana
ACGGCGCCGGCGGCGCGCTCGGGGAGGGGCCGCGGGGCGCCCCCGCACCCGCGGCCGACGACACACCGGGCGCGGCCGGGCGCCGCCGCGCGCCCGCGCCCACCCCCCTACCGGGAGCCCGACGAGGGTCTTCTCGCTCGCCAACGCCGCCGCCGCCCGCGCGAGCGCCCGCGCTCACGGGAGGCCGGCCACGCGATCGTCAACGCCAGGGGGCCCGCGCGGAAGAGAAGAGAGCGCGCGACACGGAGAGGGACGCGTGCCGGAGGGCCGCGGGCAGCACGCGCCGCCCACGCACGCCCGGCCCGCCCGCCCGCCGCCCCGCCCCGGCGCCACGCGGGCCGGGCGGGGGCGGGCGGACGGGGACGGGAAGCGGGGCGGGGAGGGAGGGGCACGAGCCGGCGGCCCGCGGGGTCCTGCAGGGGGCGCCGGCGCGCCCGGTGGCGCCCCGGCGGCGCCCCCGCCGGGCCGGGCCTCGCCGGCGCGGCATGGAGGGGGGGAACGACCCAGGGGGGAGGCGCGCATCGGCGGGCGACACCGCGGCGTCCCGCGGGCCGCCCGCCGGGGCACCCGTGGCCTGGGGCGGAGCCCCGCCCCCCGCACGCGCCCGGCGGAGGCGTCCCGACAAGGCACGGGGGGTGGAAGGGGCCGCCGGGAGGCCGGCGGGCCCCGGACGCGCGGCGGACCGTGGGGAAGAGCGTCTCGGAGGAGACGGAGGCCGGCCGGGACGTCCCCCGCGGCCGCCGCCGGGGGCAGGCGGCGGCCCGACGGGGGCGCCCCGGACGCGGACGCCGCTTCCCCTCCCCGTCGCCCCTCCCCGGCCCCCGCCGCGCGGCGCGGGACCGCCTTCCCCCGGCGAGCACACACCCCCCCCCCCGTCGCCAGGGTGACCCCGAGGCCGCGTGCGGCGCGAGGGAGGGCCCCCGAGCCACGACCCCGGCGCGAGCTCTCGCCTCGCTTCTCTCTCTTCTCTCTCGCGGGCGCGGCGGCCCCCGGCCCCCCTCCTCCTCCTCCGCCGCCGCGGAGGGAAGGGGGGCGGACGGGGGCACCACCGGGTCTGTCCTTAGGGGGTCGTAGGGAACCCGGCCGCCGCCCGCGCGCCTCCCGCCGCCCAGGCTTGGGCGCGGGCGTGCGGCGGGCCGGCCGGCCAGCCCCTGCGAGGAAGCCCCCAGCCGCGCACCCCCGGGGGAGGGAGGGCCGGCCAGACGCTGGCCGGCGGCAAACCCCGGGGGGGCGATTGATCGTCAAGCGACGCTCAGACAGGCGTAGCCCCGGGAGGAACCCGGGGCCGCAAGTGCGTTCGAAGTGTCGATGATCAATGTGTCCTGCAATTCACATTAATTCTCGCAGCTAGCTGCGTTCTTCATCGACGCACGAGCCGAGTGATCCACCGCTAAGAGTCGTACGAGTTTGGATTCGCGGGGCCCTCCCCCCCCCCAGCGAGGAGGGAGGGAGGCGACCCCGCCCTGGACACGGCACACATCCCCCGAAGGGCGCCTCCTGCCGGCCAGAAGACACGACGGAACCACGACTCGGGAAAGGTCGGGAGGGATTCGCGGACAAGGGGCCCGTCCACACCCGGCCCCCGGAGGAGCGGGCCTGGACGCCCCCACAGGCGCCCCGGGGGTTCCCACCCCCAACGACACGGGGCACCCGCGCGCGGGCCCGCGCGGTCCGACCGGCCGCCGGGCTCCCCCTCCCGGCGGCCGCCCGGCCGGCAGCGGGGCGCGGCGCGGAGCCCCCCGGCCTGGGGGCGGAGGCCGGGGGAGAGACGGGGTGAGGGCCAGGCCCCCCCCCACGGCCGCTCCCCGCGGGCCCGCCGCCACGAACCGCGGCGGACGGGCGACCCCCCGAGGGTCTTTAAACCTCCGCGCCGGGACGCGCTAGGTACCTGGACAGGGTGGCGAGCGAGGGCGGGGCGCGGCCATCGCCCCCGACGCGGATCCCCGGCCGCGGCCGCCCGCGGGGGACGCGCGGGACCGCGGCGCTGCCGGCCCGTGACGCGGGGGATGGACGGTAGGGGCCCACGCGCGCCCCCCCGCGCCGCCGCCACCGGGGACCCGCCGCCCGCAGCGCGCGGCCGCCCACCCCGCCTACGGCTCCCCCCACCTCCCGGCCGCACACGCACACACCGCCCTCCTCTTCCCTTCACCCCCGCGACGACCCACACGGGCGCGCGCTCGGAGGCCGGCCACCGTCCCCCCCCGCACCCGCGCGGCCCAGGCCCCGGGCCGCGGAGGGCCCGGGGCGACGGCGGGACGACGCGGTTTCGCGGGCGGGAAGGGGGAGGCCGGGCGAGGGCCCGAAGGTGCCGGGGGAGGTCAGCGAGGGGCGGGGGCGGACGCCGGGGAGGGGGGCCGGAGGGAAGGGGCGGCCGCGCAGGGGCGGCGGGGCCGGGGCGGTCGGCCGGAGGACGGGCGCGGGGCTACCCCCCCCACGCCCAGGGCGGGCGGCCGGGAAGCGGCGGGCAGCGGGTGACCCCCCGAGCGCCACCCACCGGCGC
>NW_026975523.1:0-12500 GCF_030014295.1 Loxodonta africana
CTTGGCAAATGCTTTCGCTCTGGTCCGTCTTGCGCCGGTCCAAGAATTTCACCTCTAGCGGCGCAATACGAATGCCCCCGGCCGTCCCTCTTAATCATGGCCTCAGTTCCGAAAACCAACAAAATAGAACCGCGGTCCTATTCCATTATTCCTAGCTGCGGTATCCAGGCGGCTCGGGCCTGCTTTGAACACTCTAATTTTTTCAAAGTAAACGCTTCGGGCCCCGCGGGACACTCAGCTAAGAGCATCGAGGGGGCGCCGAGAGGCAAGGGGCGGGGACGGGCGGTGGCTCGCCTCGCGGCGGACCGCCCGCCCGCTCCCAAGATCCAACTACGAGCTTTTTAACTGCAGCAACTTTAATATACGCTATTGGAGCTGGAATTACCGCGGCTGCTGGCACCAGACTTGCCCTCCAATGGATCCTCGCGAAAGGATTTAAAGTGGACTCATTCCAATTACAGGGCCTCGAAAGAGTCCTGTATTGTTATTTTTCGTCACTACCTCCCCGGGTCGGGAGTGGGTAATTTGCGCGCCTGCTGCCTTCCTTGGATGTGGTAGCCGTTTCTCAGGCTCCCTCTCCGGAATCGAACCCTGATTCCCCGTCACCCGTGGTCACCATGGTAGGCACGGCGACTACCATCGAAAGTTGATAGGGCAGACGTTCGAATGGGTCGTCGCCGCCACGGGGGGCGTGCGATCGGCCCGAGGTTATCTAGAGTCACCAAAGCCGCCGGCGCCCGCCCCCCGGCCGGGGCCGGAGGGGAGCTGACCGGGTTGGTTTTGATCTGATAAATGCACGCATCCCCCCCGCGAGGGGGGTCAGCGCCCGTCGGCATGTATTAGCTCTAGAATTACCACAGTTATCCAAGTAGGAGAGGAGCGAGCGACCAAAGGAACCATAACTGATTTAATGAGCCATTCGCAGTTTCACTGTACCGGCCGTGCGTACTTAGACATGCATGGCTTAATCTTTGAGACAAGCATATGCTACTGGCAGGATCAACCAGGTAAGGGAGGAGCGCGTTCGTTCGGGCCCGTTCGCGCCGGCGGGCGGGCGAGCGAGCGAGAGCGGGCCGTGGCGCGGGGCCGGGCGTGCGTGCGTGCGCGCGCGCGCGGAAGCGGCCCCTCCCGCACCGCGGGGGAGGGGGCGGGCTTCTCCCGGGGACCGCCCCGGAGGCAGGGGCGGGGGCGCTGGCGTCCCGGCGCGCGGGCGGCCCCGGCGCGCCGCAACCCCACCGCGCTCACCCGGGAAAGAGGGCCGCGGTGGCGCCCTCCGGGAACGCGGGGAGCGGGCGGGCGGCCGAGGCCGGCCCGGCCGGCCGGGGCCCGGCGGCCCTCGGACGCACGCACCGGACCGGGGAGGAGAGAGGCCGCTCCGGGAGAGCCCCCCCCACCGGCAGCTCACCGCCGGCGGGCGCGGGGCGGGGGACCACCACCGGGGAACCGGGAAGCGATACGCACTGGCGGGAGGCGCGGCCCCGAGCCAGCAGCCGGAGGGACGCGGCGAGGCCAGGGCAGGGCGGCGGCGGCGGGGGAGACGCGGGCACCGGGAAGGCGGCGGTGGCGGCGGCGGCGCGGAGGGGGATCGGACCCCCCCGCGGTCGCCGCCGCTCCCTGTCTCCTCCAGCCCACCGCCCACCCAGCGGGCAACCCTCACGCGCACGACGGCCACACGCCGCCCACCCGCCCGGCGCACACAGGGCCCGGGCCCGGGTCCGAGGGCGCGTCGCCAGGGGACACCACCGGCCGGGGAGGCCCGGTGGCGACGCCCAACGCGGCGAGGCCGGTTCGCGGTCCCAGACCGGGGACGGCGTGTGCGCGGGCCGGCCGGGCGGGGCGGGGTCGATCGACGTCGGCGAGGGAGGCGCTGCGGGGGCGGCCCCCGGCACGCCCATCCCCCCGGCCCAGGGGCACATCGCCGGGAAAGCTCCCGGGTGAGGAGGTGGGCCCGCACACCCGCGCACCGCTGGCGGCACGGGACGGGTGCGGGCGGGAGGCGGCACACAACGGCGCGGGGGCCGTCCGCCGGACGGACCCCCGGCCCCACCGCACCAGGCGCGCGACGGGAGGGCCGCACACTCACACGCACACACGGACGCGCGCGACCCCGGCGCCAGACGGCTGGCCCGGCGAAGGCCCTCCCCCGACTCGCAGGGGGGAGGCACGGGCCGCGGCAGGCGAAGGGCGGCGCGCGGCCCCACCGCGGGGCCGGCGGACCTCTCCCTCCACACCGGGCGGGAAGGAGAGGGGGCTCTGCCTGCGAGCCACGGTCGGTGGCTTGCGCGCAAGGCGAGGGGCAGCGGCTGGGGGATCCGGCACCCCCAAGGCACCCTCGGAGATGACTAGAGAAGACTTTCTTCACCGAAGACGGGCCGTCCCCACCCATCGCCCCCCACGTTGGGCCCCCGCCAGGCGCCCGAGGGCGCCCCGGGGATGGGCGGGGGGGGCCTGCGGTATTGGTAAGCACCAGCGGGGGGGTTAAGGCACAGTGGGCCTCTGCGGCCGGGAACGGAGCCTGCCGCCTCGTGCTCACGGCGGCTCTGCCTCACCCGGGGACGGCGCGTGCTCCCGGCTCCGTGCTGCGTCCACCCTCCACTCGGGCGAGGAGGGAACGGGTGGGGCACCGCAGCGGCGACCGAGGGCCTCGGAAAGTCACGCCTTTTGAGTCGTCCGTTTTTTTTTTTTCCGTTTCTCTTTTAAAGCTTCTCCGCCTCATCCCGCCTCACCGGAGCCAGGCTCCGGCGAGCGCGCGGGGCCTCGCGGGTACACGCCGCACACACCCGAGGCTTGCCTGGGCACCTAAAAGCCCAACACACCCCCCGGTCTCCCTCTGTAGAGGGGTCCGCGCTCTAGGGCGGCCCGCGGGGGGGAGGAGGTACGACAGAGCCTAACAACGGACCGCCGGGGCCCAGCCGCGGCTACGCAGCCTGGGCCCCCACCTCGCAAGGGCGACTTCCCTCGGCACCGGCGGAAGCAACACGCGGGCCCTCCTCCTTCCGCTCTCGCTTGCCTCACGCGGGTCTCGGCAGGCACCGGGGCGGGCACGCACGCGCGCACCCCTCTCTCACCCCCGCCTTCTCGGGATCAGGCACGGCACCCTCCCGCGAGGCGTGCGTGCTCTAAAGGTCTTACCCCGCTCGACCCCCCTTCTTTTTTTTTTTTTTTTTTTTCCTCCACATCCTTTCTCTCCCTCTCGGCCGCACTCCTGTTTTTTATTTCTCTCGGCTCGAGGGGCGCACGCCCACACGCGTGAGCGGTGACCGGAAGGGTGGGCTGGGAACGGGGAAACGGCACCGCCACCCGGCCTCAGGCACCTGAGGGACGGCCTGGAGCGTTCCAGGGGCACCGCCAAAGGGCCACTCGAGGCGCACCGGCACCACCTGGGTGGGGCGCGCGGGTGCGCCTGACCAGAGAGCCCCCCCGCCGCGGGGGGCGGGGGAGGGCCCGACGCGAGGCAGAACACCAGGGCCACGAGCAGAGGCTGTCCTGCTCGGTCTCAGGACCCCGCCACCGCCGACGCTGGCCGCGAGGCCGCGAACGAGGGCAGATGAGCGAGGTCGGGCCGGATTCCGTGCCCCTGCCCCTCTGCGCACCACCGGCGGGCGGGGAGGAGGAGCGAGGGGCCCGCGCGCTGAGCGAGAAGAGCGGTCCCATTCGCCACGAATGTCCGTCCCTCGTCTTGGCGCGGCTCGGACCCGGCCCGGGAGAGCACGACAACACCACATCGATCGGGTCAGCCCAGGCACAAGCGAGGAGGAGAAGACCCCCCCGCCAGGGCTGCCAGGAGGCGGGCGAGGACAGCCCCGGAGAGGACCCGCTTTCTGCCTCGCCCGCCCCGGCTGCGGAAAGGTGGCCGCGAGGACCCCGCACACGGAGAACGCCTGACACGCGAGGCACGTGGGCCTGGGGGAGGGGGGGAGCGGGGCACACTCTGGCGAGCACCGCGGCCACCGCGGGTGCCTGCGACAAGGGGCACGCGGGTCAGAGGGCCCGCGGCGCCCGTGCCACGCCGCCCTCGGGCACTGGAGACCGGGGGGAGGCACCGCGGCTGGACATCTGGACGCGCGAGAGCCGGCGCACGGGCCCCAGGCGGGCGGCTCAAGCGGGGAGGAGCGGGGGAGGGCGTGGGCCGTCGGTGGACCGGCGTCTACGGACCCGTCCAGGTTTCCCATCTGCTCAGCGGGAGTCACCCAGCGAGGAGAGCGTGTCAGCACCAATCTGGTGGCCCAAATCGCCCGTTTTGGGCGAGAGAAAAGCCACGCCCCGCGGCGGGAGGGGCCCGCTCCCCACGGCGAGCCCCCGGAACTGCGGCCCGGCCATCGGTCCGTAGCGCGACCCCATGGCCCCCAGCGCCCCGCCCCCCCCCGGAGCTCCCGGGATCCTCTGGTCGACCCGCGGGACGGGGTGACGGAGCTGGCCGGGGCCGCGCGGGCGCCCAGAGCCAGCCGCCTGCGCTGCGGCCAACGCGGGCCGGTCGGGGAACCCTCGGAGGGGGGACTTGGAAAAAATTCTCGGGCGGCGGGGCCCCTCCGAAGGTCCGGGCCCCGCGCGGGTCCGTGGCCGGGCCGGGGCGGGCCGGGGGCGGCAACCTCGGCCCGGGGACCCCCGGAGCGGGACTTTGAAAAAATTCTCCGACGGTCCGGACCCCACGCGGGACCGCGCCCGGGCCCGGGGCGCCCTCCGCGGGCCACCCCGGACCTACGCCGGAGGCCCCGGTGACGACCGGGCCGCGCGAAGGAAGGCGCGCGAACGGCCGGGGCGTGCCTTGTCCCGTTCTTCTGCCTGCGCCGTCTCGGTGCGGCCCGGTTCGGTCCAGCGCCGTCTAAAACACGGCACCCGGGAGCGCGGCGGCGGCGGCGGCGGCGGCGGCGACGGCCACCGCCTCGGCCACATGAAGCTGCGGGCCCAATTCCGGAACGTGGCTCTGGCGCCGGCGCCCCACCGTGGCCGGGACGATCCCGCCGACGCCGCCGGCGTCCCGAGACGTCGCCTCGGCCAGCGCGGCCACAGCGCCTCCCATGTCGCCGGCGCCGGAGCTCCGGAGGAAAACGATGTCAAAGCGGCCGCCAGGTGGCGGCCGACAACCGGCGCGGGCGACAGCGGGACGGATCCGGATCGGCGGCCGGCGAGGGCGCGTCGCCGGGCGGCCGGACACCCGGTCCCGTCCCGGCTCCCCCCCCGCCCCCCTCCCCCGCCTCCCAGCGCCGCCGCCGAACACGTTTCTCGGCGCGGGGCGGCCGGAAGGCGTTGGGGCCGGCCACGGCGCGGGGTCGGTTGGGCCAAGGGGATCCACCCGGCCGGGCCCTTTCCCGCCTCGGCCAGGACGATCCTGCCGACGCCGCCGCCGGCGTCCGGGAACGTCGCCTCGGCCAGCGCGGCCACATCGCCTCCCGCGCGTGTCGCCGGCGCCGGAGCTCCGGGGGAAGACGATATCAAAGCGGCCGCCAGGTGGCGGCCGACAACCGGCGCGGAGTGCAGCGGGACGGATCCGGATCGGCGGCCGGCGAGGGCGCGTCGCCGGGCGGCCGGACGCCCGGCCCCGTCCCGGCTCCCCCCCCGCCCCCCTCCCCCGCCTCCCAGCGCCGCCGCCGAACACGTTTCTCGGCGCGGGGCGGCCGGAAGACGGTGGGGCCGGCCACAGCGCGGGGTCGGTTGGGCCAAGGGGATCCGCCCGGCCGGGCCCTCCTCAGGTTCCGGAGGTGTGAGCAGGCTGTGTGGCTGGCTGCTTCTCCCTGACGGAACAGCAGTGGAACGACGGTACCAGCCCACTGCAGCAGCCGCTCTGGGAATGGTGCCTGAGGGCTCCCCGCGGGGCAGGGCCGGTAAACCCTCTCTGCCCCTGAAAGGTCTCTTCCTGCCGCTGCCCCTCAGTGCGTCGTCTAAGCCCGCCTTCGACGGTCAGGACTCCCCGCTCGTCGCAGACATACTCGTTCGCTTGTGTTTCCGGGTCTTTGTCGTCAAGAGAGCTAGGCGGAAGCGTCAGCCTATTCCACCACCTTGGCCCCATCTCCCAAAGTTCCGATCCAAGGGGGTCCGGCCCAGCCGGGCCATTTCGCCCCTCAGCCAGGAAGATCCCGTCTACCCCGCTGGAGCCCTGGAGCACCATGCCGGCCAGCCGGCGTGTCCCACTCGGGGGGGGCCCTGGGAGGGAGGGAGGGAGGGAGGGAGGGAGGGAGGGAGGGAGGGAGGGAGGGAGGGAGGGAGAGAGGGAGGACCCCGGGAGGACCCCGGGAGGACGCCGGGAGCCAGGCCGGGCTCGAGGAGACGGAACGAAGGCCCCGGGCCGCCGTGGCCAGCGCGCGCCCGCCGGGACCGCTTCCCATCCCGTCGGCGCCGCAGAGCTCCGGAGGGGGACGGTATCGAAGCGGCCGCCGGGTGACGGCCGACGACCGGAGCGAAGGGCGGCGGGGGGGTGGAACCGGGTCCACCTGGGCCCCGGCCGGGGCTCGAGGGTGGCAGAGGGGACAGACTCCCCCGGGCCGCCGGGGAAACCTCTCGGGAGCGTCATGGGGCGCGCGCGCGCGCTCGCCCCCGAAAGGGCCGAACGGGGGGGGGCGCCCGAGGGGATGAGCGTCCACCGGGGGCGGGAGGGAGAAGAGAGCACGTCCCAAGCGTCGGACGGGCAGGTGTTCTCCGATCCGTATCCTTTGGACGGACGCGACAAACGGGACGGGATGAGACCGCCAGTCCCCGAAGTTTTCCTCCTCGTTCTTTGAGTGCCCGCGTGGCGCAGCAGGCAGACCGGGAGACGTTTTCCGCCGTCGTCCCTGTCGCCGAGCCAACGGTACGCGTGAGGCGGGTTGAACGGGCAAATTGCGTCGGGAGGGAGGGAGGGAGGGAGGGAGGGAGCCGTGCGTTTGCCGGCATCCGCGTCGCAAAAGAAAACCACGGCCGCCACCGAGAGCGTTCTTCCTCATCGCTTTCCATCCTCCCGCGACGCGGGCGGGCAAACGGGGGGCGGGGGGAGGCCGGGAACGCCTTCCCAGAGCCGGTACGGACCGGCTCTGGGCCCCCCGGTCCGACTGGGGAGACATCTCACCGAGGGAGGCCCTCGAGGCTCTCGGGAGCGAGGCCGGACTTAGTGAGGTCCAGCGGAGGCGCGGCGGGCCAGCCGCGAACGCCCGCCCAGAGGCCCTCGGGCGGCTCGGCCCGAGCGAGTGCTCTCCGGGCTCGCGGGCGGACTCGGGAAGGTGGCGTCTCCGGGGCGGGGGGGGGGAGGGAGAGGGGTGAGTCGGCGTCTCGAGCATCGAGAGATCTCCGGCGGCTCCCGAATGCGGGCGGGCGGGCGGGCGGGCGGGCGTGTGTGCGTGAGTCGTGGGGGTGGGGGGTGGAGTGCCGGAGGGGGGTTGGGGGGTGGGAGGCCGAGAGCGGGGCGGTGGGGGGCTCGGAGGGTGGGGGCGGTGGGGGACCACGCGCCTCGGGCCCGGGGGGTGGGGTGCTGAGGTGGGCGGGGAGTTGGCAAACGTTCCGGGTGGCCTGGTGCGTGTGCGCGCGTGCCTGCGCGCGTGCGTGCGTCCGTTCGCGCGCGCGCGCGTCTGTGCGGGGGCGCGTCTTTGCGGGGGCGTGTGCGCGCGTGTCCGGGCGTGTGTGCCTGCGTGTGCGCGCGTGACTGCGTGCGTGCGCGTGCGCGTCTGCGGGCTTGCCCGTGTGCGTGTCCGCCTGCGTCTGTGGGGGCGCCTGCGCACGTGAGCGCGGGTCTGTGCGTGCGTCTGTGTGTGCGTCTGTGCGTGTCTGTATGGGTTTGAGTGCGCGTCTGCGCGTGAGCGCGTGTCTGAGCGTGTGCGCCTGTGCCTGCGCCCGCGCGCGCCTGTGCCTGCGGGAGCGGGCGCGCGCTCAGGCGGACGGGCAGCCCCCCGTCGTCGCCCTCGGTCCGCCGAACGGGCGCCCCCTTGGCCGGATGGAGAGGCTTTTCTCCGCGCCCACGAGGGGAATCGCAACGGGAACCGTAAGGCCGCACGCCGGCGGCGCTAGCGCCGCCTGCCGACGAGGGCCGCCGCCGCCGATCCCCCCCCCGGCCCGACCCCCAGCCCCCCAACTCGGCCCGCGGTGAGGGCCGGGGCCGTATTCGGCTGGAGGGGGGGGACGGTAAGGCCGAGGGCAGCGTCGCCGTTCCCGCGTTGCACGCGTCGCCGTGCCGCGAGCGTCTCCCGGGAAGCCAGAGGAGCGAGGTGTGTGAAGCCCGTGCCGCGCGCGCGCGGACCCGACCGGGGTGTTCCGGGACGACCGACCGACCGACCGGCCGACCGGCCGACCGGCCGGCCGACCGGCCGACCGCCGTCGTGGAAAGCTCACGGCGGACTGGACATCTGACGGGCCCCTCCCTGTCCGAGCCGACCTCCCGAGGTACGTAGGAGGGGAAGGGTACGGTAGGCTGGTTCGGCTGGAAGCCATCCCACCCCCGGGAGGCGTCGATCGACGGGGAGGCGGGACCGGGAAGGCACCGGTTTCCAATCGGACGATGGCTGAACCTTGGGCGACGGGTACGCGGACTCCTCCGTCTTCGCCCGAGTTCGCGACTCTCTGCGGGGGGAGCTTTCCGGGAAGCGGGTGACGGGCGCGCGTGCCGTCGTCCCGTGAAGGCGCGCTACTACCAAGAGGCTCCGAACGCGGGCCGTCCTCGGGGGGCGGTTTATTTTTTCTCAGTCGGGGGGGACCCCCGCCACAGGGAGAGAAACACCCGAGTTGGAACGGTGCTCGGGTGGGGAGTAGGGCGTGGCGGTGAAGACTGACGTTCGTCATCGTCGTCGTTTCCGTTTAGATAGAGAACTGACTGCGGCGCCGCTGCCGTCGCGTGCCGTCGAGCGGCTCGGGACTCGGAGCGGCCCTAGGGGAGAGAGTCGAGCCGCCCCACGGGCTTCCCAAGGAGGAGCCGGCGGATCCGAACCGCCGACGATCTCGGTCGGCAGCCGAGCTCCGAGCCGCCGCCGCCGCCGCGCCGCCGGGGCTCCGTCTTTGCACTCGGTCTCCGGTACGCGGCGAGTTGGTTTCGCCCGAGGGGCGGAACGGCTCTCGAAGAGGAAAACCCGGTTTCAGAAAAGGAAGGAGACAGGCAGAGGGAGGGGGAGGGGGAGGGGGTGGGCGGGAGGGGTGGGGGAGGGGAGGGGGATGGGGGCAGGGGAGGCGAGGGGGAGGGGTGGGGGAGGGGAGGCGGTGGGGGGAGGGACGGGGAGGGGGAGGGGGGAGGGGAGGGGAGACGAGGGGAGGGGAGGGGGAGGGGGACGGGGGAGGGGGGAGGGACGGGAGGGGGAGGGGGAGGGGAGGGGAGGGGAGGGGGGCGGGGAGGGGAGGGGAGGGGGACGGGGAGGGGGAGGGGATTGGAGGGGAGGGGGAGACAGGCATACCTGGACGCCGAGCCAGCCCGGTGACGGCGTTAGGTAGAAGAAGGACGGTAGGCGCCCACGCGCTCACGCCCGTGGCTGCAGATACGGACACGCAGGCGCGTGCACGCGCCCGTGCGCGGGCGGGCGGTACGCACGTGCCTGCCCGTGCGTACCCGCGCGGGTACACGCGCGTAGGCGTGGGCGCGCCCACACGGGCGCGCCCGCGCCGGTACGCGCGCGCCCTCGGGCGCGTCCGTGCCCGTGCGTACGCCTAGGGGTGTGCACGCGCGGGCGCCCGCCTCTACGTACCTGCCCGAGGGCGCGCGCGCGCGCGCCCGCGCCTGCACGCGCCTGCACCTTCGCACGGGCACCTGCGCGCGGACCTGCCCGCGCCCCCGCCTCTGCGTGGGATCGGCGAGAGCCGAAAGCGGTACCGCCGCCGCCGCGTTTTCAAGATCCTTTGGCTCACGCGCCCCCCCACCCCCTTCCGGCCACCTTCGGGGGGAAAGCCCAACTTCACGGACGGGCGGAGCGGATAGCCCTTCAGCTGCGCCTCCCTGAAATAGAACGGGAGGAGTCACGAGAGCCTTAGGAAACGGAGCGAGGCGACGAGAGGGTGCGTCGAAAGGCGGGCGTCGAGAACTCCGGCCACAGGCGTTTTCCTTCTGTAGGGTGTAGAAAGCACCCCGCCGCACGCACCCGGCGTTAGGGAGCTGTCTCGAGGGCCGCGGTTTCTACTCCGCCGACTCCTTTCAGTTGAGACGGGGCGCCTCCGAGCGTGTGTGTGCGCGCGACCCGAAGGCGGTCGTCGAGGGACGACGGCACCCTCGGTCCGCCGAACCCCCGCGCCCTCGGACGGACGGGTGGAGAAGCTCTCCTCGACGTCACGGAGGCGGTCCCGACTGAAACCGGAGGGGCACGTGCCGGCGGCGCTAGGCCCGCCGCCGCCGAGGACCGCTGGCGCCACCCCCCCCACCGCCCACCACGCACCCCCAACCCCACCCCGCCTGCGCCCTTGCCGTGGGCCCCACGCTGGCGATATCCGGATCCAGTCCGACGTGGCCGCCGGCTGCCACCCGCCAGGCGGGGAAGAGGTTTGGAGGCGGCGGAGGCGGTGGGGGCGGCGGGGGGCGGCGGGGGTGTGGGCGGTGGGGGGCGGAGGAGGAGGAGGAGGAGGAGGAGGAGGAGGAGGACGGACGGACGGACGGACGGACGGAAGGACGGGAACGCGCCCGCGCGCGCGTGCGCCCGCACCGCAGGGTGCCCTCCGGAGACACGGACGGGCCCACGGAGCACACGGAAACACGGAGATGGACGCGAGGGGGCGCGCGCGCGCGCGCAGCAGACACAACCCCGGGACGCCCGGGAGACACAGAGGTAGGCGCGGGCAGGCAGAACACGCGGGAACGCGGACGCGCGGCACCCACGGACACGGTCCGCTCGCGCACGCGCACGGGGGCCTGGACGCACGGCGACTCGCACGGACGGCGCGGCCGAAACACGGGAAGGTACGCCTCAGGGGCACACGCCCGCGGACCCCCCCAACAGAAGCCCGCCCGCGGCCAAACCCCGCCGCCCCCCCCCGAAGCGGGACGCCCACCCGCGCGGACGGAGGGAGGGGCGCGACGGGGCGGACGGCCGCGCCGCAGTGCTTCGGAGGACACGGCGCCCCCGCCACACACGCGCGACGCGATAGACGCGTCGCGCGCGAGACGGGGGCACGGGCACGAGGTACGTACGCCCGACCGCGCGACTCGCGCGCCCGCCGGCCGCGCGCCCGCGCGGCATCCCGAAGAGGGCGCGCCGCACTCGGACGGACGGGGCCGCGCGCGCGCGCGCGCACCGGAGAGGCCACGCGCGCACCCGCGCGGACACGTACGCGCACGCAGCGGCGGCGGCGGCGGCGGCGCCCTCCGGCGACACGGACGCACGCCCGGGGCACGCGGAAACGCGGAGACGCACGCGCACAGCAGACGCACGCACGGGACGCTCGGGAGACGCGGAGGTAGACGCAGGCAGGTGGAACACGCGGGAACGCGCGTCGCCCCCGCGCACACGATACACGGAGCGGGCGGGCACGCTCCACTAGGCGCGCGCGGCCTGCACTTGACGCTCGGGGACGCGGGCGCGGACGCGGCCCCGTACACGCGGCACCCACGGGCAGGCGGCACGCGGGCTCGGACGCACGCCCGGCGACGCGCGCGGACGGAGAGACGGCGCACCGGAACCGCGGGCGGGAGACGCGAACGAACGGGCGCCTCCCGCGCCGCGCGGGGGGGACGCCCACGCGGAAGGCGCGGCACGGCCACACGCCCGCGGCGCCCCCGCGCGCCCGCCGTCCCCCCAAAGTGGGACGCGCTCGAGACGGCGCACGCGCACGGACGGTGACCGCGACGCACCCGCGTCCGCCCGCCCGCCCGCACGCACGCACGCACGCACGCACGCGACCCCGGAGGACGCGTCGCACGCGAGACACGGGGGCGCGCGCCCGAACTACGTAGGGTCGACCGCACGACTCGCGCGCCCGCCGGCCACGCGCCCGCGCGGTATCCCGAAGCGGGCCCGCTACGCTCGGACGCAGAGGCAGAGGCAGAGAGAGACAGAGACAGAGGCAGAGACAGAGACAGGCAGAGACAGAAGCAGAGGCAGAGACAGAGGTAGAGACAGAGGCGGAGACAGAGACAGGCAGAGACAGAGACAGACGCAGAGGCAGAGACAGACAGAGGCAGAGGCAGAGACAGAGACAGGCAGAGACAGAGGCAGAGGCAGAGGCAGAGAGGCAGAGACAGAAGCAGAGACGGAGGTGGAGACAGAGGCGGAGACAGAGACAGAGGCAGAGACAGAGACAGAGACAGGCAGAGACAGACAGAGGCAGAGGCAGAGACAGAGACAGGCAGGGACAGAGACAGAGACAGAGGCAGAGACAGAGGCAGAGGCAGAGGCAGAGGCAGAGACAGAGACAGGCAGAGACAGAAGCAGAGACAGAGGTAGAGACAGAGGCGGAGACAGACGCAGAGGCAGAGACAGAGACAGAGACAGGCAGAGACAGACAGAGGCAGAGGCAGAGACAGAGACAGGCAGGGACAGAGACAGAGACAGGCAGGGACAGAGACAGAGGCAGAGACAGAGACAGGCAGAGACAGAGGCAGAGGCAGAGGCAGAGGCAGAGGCAGAGGCAGA
>NW_026975523.1:25000-32500 GCF_030014295.1 Loxodonta africana
GCCTGGGCACCTAAAAGCCCAACACACCCCCCGGTCTCCCTCTGTAGAGGGGTCCGCGCTCTAGGGCGGCCCGCGGGGGGGAGGAGGTACGACAGAGCCTAACAACGGACCGCCGGGGCCCAGCCGCGGCTACGCAGCCTGGGCCCCCACCTCGCAAGGGCGACTTCCCTCGGCACCGGCGGAAGCAACACGCGGGCCCTCCTCCTTCCGCTCTCGCTTGCCTCACGCGGGTCTCGGCAGGCACCGGGGCGGGCACGCACGCGCGCACCCCTCTCTCACCCCCGCCTTCTCGGGATCAGGCACGGCACCCTCCCGCGAGGCGTGCGTGCTCTAAAGGTCTTACCCCGCTCGACCCCCCTTCTTTTTTTTTTTTTTTTTTTTCCTCCACATCCTTTCTCTCCCTCTCGGCCGCACTCCTGTTTTTTATTTCTCTCGGCTCGAGGGGCGCACGCCCACACGCGTGAGCGGTGACCGGAAGGGTGGGCTGGGAACGGGGAAACGGCACCGCCACCCGGCCTCAGGCACCTGAGGGACGGCCTGGAGCGTTCCAGGGGCACCGCCAAAGGGCCACTCGAGGCGCACCGGCACCACCTGGGTGGGGCGCGCGGGTGCGCCTGACCAGAGAGCCCCCCCGCCGCGGGGGGCGGGGGAGGGCCCGACGCGAGGCAGAACACCAGGGCCACGAGCAGAGGCTGTCCTGCTCGGTCTCAGGACCCCGCCACCGCCGACGCTGGCCGCGAGGCCGCGAACGAGGGCAGATGAGCGAGGTCGGGCCGGATTCCGTGCCCCTGCCCCTCTGCGCACCACCGGCGGGCGGGGAGGAGGAGCGAGGGGCCCGCGCGCTGAGCGAGAAGAGCGGTCCCATTCGCCACGAATGTCCGTCCCTCGTCTTGGCGCGGCTCGGACCCGGCCCGGGAGAGCACGACAACACCACATCGATCGGGTCAGCCCAGGCACAAGCGAGGAGGAGAAGACCCCCCCGCCAGGGCTGCCAGGAGGCGGGCGAGGACAGCCCCGGAGAGGACCCGCTTTCTGCCTCGCCCGCCCCGGCTGCGGAAAGGTGGCCGCGAGGACCCCGCACACGGAGAACGCCTGACACGCGAGGCACGTGGGCCTGGGGGAGGGGGGGAGCGGGGCACACTCTGGCGAGCACCGCGGCCACCGCGGGTGCCTGCGACAAGGGGCACGCGGGTCAGAGGGCCCGCGGCGCCCGTGCCACGCCGCCCTCGGGCACTGGAGACCGGGGGGAGGCACCGCGGCTGGACATCTGGACGCGCGAGAGCCGGCGCACGGGCCCCAGGCGGGCGGCTCAAGCGGGGAGGAGCGGGGGAGGGCGTGGGCCGTCGGTGGACCGGCGTCTACGGACCCGTCCAGGTTTCCCATCTGCTCAGCGGGAGTCACCCAGCGAGGAGAGCGTGTCAGCACCAATCTGGTGGCCCAAATCGCCCGTTTTGGGCGAGAGAAAAGCCACGCCCCGCGGCGGGAGGGGCCCGCTCCCCACGGCGAGCCCCCGGAACTGCGGCCCGGCCATCGGTCCGTAGCGCGACCCCATGGCCCCCAGCGCCCCGCCCCCCCCCGGAGCTCCCGGGATCCTCTGGTCGACCCGCGGGACGGGGTGACGGAGCTGGCCGGGGCCGCGCGGGCGCCCAGAGCCAGCCGCCTGCGCTGCGGCCAACGCGGGCCGGTCGGGGAACCCTCGGAGGGGGGACTTGGAAAAAATTCTCGGGCGGCGGGGCCCCTCCGAAGGTCCGGGCCCCGCGCGGGTCCGTGGCCGGGCCGGGGCGGGCCGGGGGCGGCAACCTCGGCCCGGGGACCCCCGGAGCGGGACTTTGAAAAAATTCTCCGACGGTCCGGACCCCACGCGGGACCGCGCCCGGGCCCGGGGCGCCCTCCGCGGGCCACCCCGGACCTACGCCGGAGGCCCCGGTGACGACCGGGCCGCGCGAAGGAAGGCGCGCGAACGGCCGGGGCGTGCCTTGTCCCGTTCTTCTGCCTGCGCCGTCTCGGTGCGGCCCGGTTCGGTCCAGCGCCGTCTAAAACACGGCACCCGGGAGCGCGGCGGCGGCGGCGGCGGCGGCGGCGACGGCCACCGCCTCGGCCACATGAAGCTGCGGGCCCAATTCCGGAACGTGGCTCTGGCGCCGGCGCCCCACCGTGGCCGGGACGATCCCGCCGACGCCGCCGGCGTCCCGAGACGTCGCCTCGGCCAGCGCGGCCACAGCGCCTCCCATGTCGCCGGCGCCGGAGCTCCGGAGGAAAACGATGTCAAAGCGGCCGCCAGGTGGCGGCCGACAACCGGCGCGGGCGACAGCGGGACGGATCCGGATCGGCGGCCGGCGAGGGCGCGTCGCCGGGCGGCCGGACACCCGGTCCCGTCCCGGCTCCCCCCCCGCCCCCCTCCCCCGCCTCCCAGCGCCGCCGCCGAACACGTTTCTCGGCGCGGGGCGGCCGGAAGGCGTTGGGGCCGGCCACGGCGCGGGGTCGGTTGGGCCAAGGGGATCCACCCGGCCGGGCCCTTTCCCGCCTCGGCCAGGACGATCCTGCCGACGCCGCCGCCGGCGTCCGGGAACGTCGCCTCGGCCAGCGCGGCCACATCGCCTCCCGCGCGTGTCGCCGGCGCCGGAGCTCCGGGGGAAGACGATATCAAAGCGGCCGCCAGGTGGCGGCCGACAACCGGCGCGGAGTGCAGCGGGACGGATCCGGATCGGCGGCCGGCGAGGGCGCGTCGCCGGGCGGCCGGACGCCCGGCCCCGTCCCGGCTCCCCCCCCGCCCCCCTCCCCCGCCTCCCAGCGCCGCCGCCGAACACGTTTCTCGGCGCGGGGCGGCCGGAAGACGGTGGGGCCGGCCACAGCGCGGGGTCGGTTGGGCCAAGGGGATCCGCCCGGCCGGGCCCTCCTCAGGTTCCGGAGGTGTGAGCAGGCTGTGTGGCTGGCTGCTTCTCCCTGACGGAACAGCAGTGGAACGACGGTACCAGCCCACTGCAGCAGCCGCTCTGGGAATGGTGCCTGAGGGCTCCCCGCGGGGCAGGGCCGGTAAACCCTCTCTGCCCCTGAAAGGTCTCTTCCTGCCGCTGCCCCTCAGTGCGTCGTCTAAGCCCGCCTTCGACGGTCAGGACTCCCCGCTCGTCGCAGACATACTCGTTCGCTTGTGTTTCCGGGTCTTTGTCGTCAAGAGAGCTAGGCGGAAGCGTCAGCCTATTCCACCACCTTGGCCCCATCTCCCAAAGTTCCGATCCAAGGGGGTCCGGCCCAGCCGGGCCATTTCGCCCCTCAGCCAGGAAGATCCCGTCTACCCCGCTGGAGCCCTGGAGCACCATGCCGGCCAGCCGGCGTGTCCCACTCGGGGGGGGCCCTGGGAGGGAGGGAGGGAGGGAGGGAGGGAGGGAGGGAGGGAGGGAGGGAGGGAGGGAGGGAGAGAGGGAGGACCCCGGGAGGACCCCGGGAGGACGCCGGGAGCCAGGCCGGGCTCGAGGAGACGGAACGAAGGCCCCGGGCCGCCGTGGCCAGCGCGCGCCCGCCGGGACCGCTTCCCATCCCGTCGGCGCCGCAGAGCTCCGGAGGGGGACGGTATCGAAGCGGCCGCCGGGTGACGGCCGACGACCGGAGCGAAGGGCGGCGGGGGGGTGGAACCGGGTCCACCTGGGCCCCGGCCGGGGCTCGAGGGTGGCAGAGGGGACAGACTCCCCCGGGCCGCCGGGGAAACCTCTCGGGAGCGTCATGGGGCGCGCGCGCGCGCTCGCCCCCGAAAGGGCCGAACGGGGGGGGGCGCCCGAGGGGATGAGCGTCCACCGGGGGCGGGAGGGAGAAGAGAGCACGTCCCAAGCGTCGGACGGGCAGGTGTTCTCCGATCCGTATCCTTTGGACGGACGCGACAAACGGGACGGGATGAGACCGCCAGTCCCCGAAGTTTTCCTCCTCGTTCTTTGAGTGCCCGCGTGGCGCAGCAGGCAGACCGGGAGACGTTTTCCGCCGTCGTCCCTGTCGCCGAGCCAACGGTACGCGTGAGGCGGGTTGAACGGGCAAATTGCGTCGGGAGGGAGGGAGGGAGGGAGGGAGGGAGCCGTGCGTTTGCCGGCATCCGCGTCGCAAAAGAAAACCACGGCCGCCACCGAGAGCGTTCTTCCTCATCGCTTTCCATCCTCCCGCGACGCGGGCGGGCAAACGGGGGGCGGGGGGAGGCCGGGAACGCCTTCCCAGAGCCGGTACGGACCGGCTCTGGGCCCCCCGGTCCGACTGGGGAGACATCTCACCGAGGGAGGCCCTCGAGGCTCTCGGGAGCGAGGCCGGACTTAGTGAGGTCCAGCGGAGGCGCGGCGGGCCAGCCGCGAACGCCCGCCCAGAGGCCCTCGGGCGGCTCGGCCCGAGCGAGTGCTCTCCGGGCTCGCGGGCGGACTCGGGAAGGTGGCGTCTCCGGGGCGGGGGGGGGGAGGGAGAGGGGTGAGTCGGCGTCTCGAGCATCGAGAGATCTCCGGCGGCTCCCGAATGCGGGCGGGCGGGCGGGCGGGCGGGCGTGTGTGCGTGAGTCGTGGGGGTGGGGGGTGGAGTGCCGGAGGGGGGTTGGGGGGTGGGAGGCCGAGAGCGGGGCGGTGGGGGGCTCGGAGGGTGGGGGCGGTGGGGGACCACGCGCCTCGGGCCCGGGGGGTGGGGTGCTGAGGTGGGCGGGGAGTTGGCAAACGTTCCGGGTGGCCTGGTGCGTGTGCGCGCGTGCCTGCGCGCGTGCGTGCGTCCGTTCGCGCGCGCGCGCGTCTGTGCGGGGGCGCGTCTTTGCGGGGGCGTGTGCGCGCGTGTCCGGGCGTGTGTGCCTGCGTGTGCGCGCGTGACTGCGTGCGTGCGCGTGCGCGTCTGCGGGCTTGCCCGTGTGCGTGTCCGCCTGCGTCTGTGGGGGCGCCTGCGCACGTGAGCGCGGGTCTGTGCGTGCGTCTGTGTGTGCGTCTGTGCGTGTCTGTATGGGTTTGAGTGCGCGTCTGCGCGTGAGCGCGTGTCTGAGCGTGTGCGCCTGTGCCTGCGCCCGCGCGCGCCTGTGCCTGCGGGAGCGGGCGCGCGCTCAGGCGGACGGGCAGCCCCCCGTCGTCGCCCTCGGTCCGAACGGGCGCCCCCTTGGCCGGATGGAGAGGCTTTTCTCCGCGCCCACGAGGGGAATCGCAACGGGAACCGTAAGGCCGCACGCCGGCGGCGCTAGCGCCGCCTGCCGACGAGGGCCGCCGCCGCCGATCCCCCCCCCGGCCCGACCCCCAGCCCCCCAACTCGGCCCGCGGTGAGGGCCGGGGCCGTATTCGGCTGGAGGGGGGGGACGGTAAGGCCGAGGGCAGCGTCGCCGTTCCCGCGTTGCACGCGTCGCCGTGCCGCGAGCGTCTCCCGGGAAGCCAGAGGAGCGAGGTGTGTGAAGCCCGTGCCGCGCGCGCGCGGACCCGACCGGGGTGTTCCGGGACGACCGACCGACCGACCGGCCGACCGGCCGACCGGCCGGCGACCGGCCGACCGCCGTCGTGGAAAGCTCACGGCGGACTGGACATCTGACGGGCCCCTCCCTGTCCGAGCCGACCTCCCGAGGTACGTAGGAGGGGAAGGGTACGGTAGGCTGGTTCGGCTGGAAGCCATCCCACCCCCGGGAGGCGTCGATCGACGGGGAGGCGGGACCGGGAAGGCACCGGTTTCCAATCGGACGATGGCTGAACCTTGGGCGACGGGTACGCGGACTCCTCCGTCTTCGCCCGAGTTCGCGACTCTCTGCGGGGGGAGCTTTCCGGGAAGCGGGTGACGGGCGCGCGTGCCGTCGTCCCGTGAAGGCGCGCTACTACCAAGAGGCTCCGAACGCGGGCCGTCCTCGGGGGGCGGTTTATTTTTTCTCAGTCGGGGGGGACCCCCGCCACAGGGAGAGAAACACCCGAGTTGGAACGGTGCTCGGGTGGGGAGTAGGGCGTGGCGGTGAAGACTGACGTTCGTCATCGTCGTCGTTTCCGTTTAGATAGAGAACTGACTGCGGCGCCGCTGCCGTCGCGTGCCGTCGAGCGGCTCGGGACTCGGAGCGGCCCTAGGGGAGAGAGTCGAGCCGCCCCACGGGCTTCCCAAGGAGGAGCCGGCGGATCCGAACCGCCGACGATCTCGGTCGGCAGCCGAGCTCCGAGCCGCCGCCGCCGCCGCGCCGCCGGGGCTCCGTCTTTGCACTCGGTCTCCGGTACGCGGCGAGTTGGTTTCGCCCGAGGGGCGGAACGGCTCTCGAAGAGGAAAACCCGGTTTCAGAAAAGGAAGGAGACAGGCAGAGGGAGGGGGAGGGGGAGGGGGTGGGCGGGAGGGGTGGGGGAGGGGAGGGGGATGGGGGCAGGGGAGGCGGGGAGGGGGAGGGGTGGGGGAGGGGAGGCGGTGGGGGGAGGGACGGGGAGGGGGAGGGGGGAGGGGAGGGGAGACGAGGGGAGGGGAGGGGGAGGGGGACGGGGGAGGGGGGAGGGACGGGAGGGGGAGGGGGAGGGGAGGGGAGGGGAGGGGGGCGGGGAGGGGAGGGGAGGGGGACGGGGAGGGGGAGGGGATTGGAGGGGAGGGGGAGACAGGCATACCTGGACGCCGAGCCAGCCCGGTGACGGCGTTAGGTAGAAGAAGGACGGTAGGCGCCCACGCGCTCACGCCCGTGGCTGCAGATACGGACACGCAGGCGCGTGCACGCGCCCGTGCGCGGGCGGGCGGTACGCACGTGCCTGCCCGTGCGTACCCGCGCGGGTACACGCGCGTAGGCGTGGGCGCGCCCACACGGGCGCGCCCGCGCCGGTACGCGCGCGCCCTCGGGCGCGTCCGTGCCCGTGCGTACGCCTAGGGGTGTGCACGCGCGGGCGCCCGCCTCTACGTACCTGCCCGAGGGCGCGCGCGCGCGCGCCCGCGCCTGCACGCGCCTGCACCTTCGCACGGGCACCTGCGCGCGGACCTGCCCGCGCCCCCGCCTCTGCGTGGGATCGGCGAGAGCCGAAAGCGGTACCGCCGCCGCCGCGTTTTCAAGATCCTTTGGCTCACGCGCCCCCCCACCCCCTTCCGGCCACCTTCGGGGGGAAAGCCCAACTTCACGGACGGGCGGAGCGGATAGCCCTTCAGCTGCGCCTCCCTGAAATAGAACGGGAGGAGTCACGAGAGCCTTAGGAAACGGAGCGAGGCGACGAGAGGGTGCGTCGAAAGGCGGGCGTCGAGAACTCCGGCCACAGGCGTTTTCCTTCTGTAGGGTGTAGAAAGCACCCCGCCGCACGCACCCGGCGTTAGGGAGCTGTCTCGAGGGCCGCGGTTTCTACTCCGCCGACTCCTTTCAGTTGAGACGGGGCGCCTCCGAGCGTGTGTGTGCGCGCGACCCGAAGGCGGTCGTCGAGGGACGACGGCACCCTCGGTCCGCCGAACCCCCGCGCCCTCGGACGGACGGGTGGAGAAGCTCTCCTCGACGTCACGGAGGCGGTCCCGACTGAAACCGGAGGGGCACGTGCCGGCGGCGCTAGGCCCGCCGCCGCCGAGGACCGCTGGCGCCACCCC
>NW_026975524.1:0-44260 GCF_030014295.1 Loxodonta africana
CATAGAGAGATAGTATTCCCCCATTTTCAAGATTTGGCCTTCTGCTGCTCCACAGCCTCCGGTGGCACGCTGAATGTGCGTCACTTCTCGGCAGACAAGGCCGAAGTCCGGGCATCCAGGGCCCCAGTCGTCCAGAGTCTACGGATGGCGGCATATGGATCGCCTCTTTGCCTCGTACAGCAGGGAGGCCTGGGCCCTAGACTGGCTCCGCTAGAGCTCCACGACCTCAGCTATTTTCCCTGACCTTCGGCCCATGCCCTCGTGAGTGTGTCATCTCTGGTTACACTTCTCTTCCGACCACACGGAATCCGCCACCTGCGGATACCTGAGCGTGGAAATCAACATCTATCACTGGCTGCAGTGTCACAGGTCCCTAGGTGTCTAGGCTCAGGCTGACCTTGGCTGTCTTCTGCCCAAGAAGGGAGCCTAATCCTTCCAAGGAAATGAGGCCACGTGCTCACTGGCCTTCATCCTTTCTTTCATCCACACAGCGGTCTAGATGAGGGGAAAGAGGCCAGGTAGGCCAGGTGAAGGCTGAGTGCGGGGCCTAAGGCTTCTTTCCCAATCACCATGGAGACAGCCACCGCAAGGCTGGCCGGAACTTCTGACGGGGACGGGTCACAAACACTCAGCCAATAGGAGAGGTCCAGCCTAACCGGCCAGTTCCGCAGAGCCCTCCATTTTACCCATGGACAGACAACGGCCCCTTGCGTCTTTGGCCACAAAATCCAGGGCACCCAGGGAGTAACTTCACACTAGGCAACCCCCGATGTGAACACGTTCCACACACTGGGACAGCAGGCAGGTACCTCTTTTCCACTTACGCTAGGATGTCAGTAGGCAAGGCGCCCTTCCTCAGCATCTATGGCCTCTCTGTATGTGTTGGTTCAGAGGAATCTCTTCATTCTACCCCTGAGACACATGACAAGTATGAGGGGCCTGAGAGAGAGCCTAGAGATGGAACGGGGGAGGCTTCTGGCTGTACTGCTTCCCCGCGGGTAGAGAATAGCAGGTAGTCTCTCTGGAAGGTCTTAGCTTCTGTTGATTGACATACGCAATACAGTGGGGCGGACCGTGGCCAGGTGGAGCTTGTGGGCAGATGCAACCTCTCCGGCGACGAATAATTCCGCTGCTGCTTTGTACGGTGAAAACCTCCCCCCGCCAAGTGGGATGGGTAGAGAACATTGACCCACACCCGCCAGGGGCCTTTCCTGGGACTAAAGATCCCAACACGGTCTCAACGTCGTCACCCTCTCAGCACACACCTTTCCTGCACACATAATCCTGCCTTTCTCCGTCAGGGCCCTATCCTACCAGGAAAAAAAGCAAGCCGCTCACAAAGGCCGATGCCAGGGAAATCGAGGAAACACTGCCATTTTCCCCATTTTTGCTGTCTACATGTCCCCGCCTCCGGTGCAAGGCTGCTTATGTGGCCGGGCTCCGAAGGCGAGGCCGAAATCCTGGCAGCCTGGGCCCCAGCAGTCCAATGCTTTATGGACGTGGGGACACGGATGACCTGTTTGCCACATACAGGAGGGTTCCCTGGGCCCTTCACTGGCTCGCCATTCAGCTCCACGACGTCCACTACTGGCCCTGGCCTTTGCTTTGGCTGCTGCCCCATTGAACGTGTGCTCCGGAGCCATCTTTCTCCACCCACCACTCTCATTCTGCCACCAGGGGATATGTGAGTGTGGGAGTCACCATTTGTCACTGGCAGCAGTCTCACAAGTCACTAGACTTCCAGGTACCCGCTGACCTAGGCTGCCTTCTGCCCTAGGCAAGGTCCCGAATCCTGCATCCCACAGGCTGACACCTGGGCACTGGCGGACCTTCATTTTTATCAACACAGAGGTCCGAGTGAGGGTCAGCAGGCCAGGTAGGTGAAGTCAAGGCCGGGTGGGCGGGGCTAAGGCATCTTTGCCATTGCCATGGAGACAGTCCCCCCACCGCAAGAGTGGGCGGAGCTTAGGATGGGCCTGGTGACAGGACTCAGCCAATGGCAGAGATCCGGCCCACCAGGCAGATGACACAGGGCCCTCCATTGTGACCTATGACACCTAGTGGCCACAGGGTTGGAGCACACCCTGGGAAAGGCTACGCAGGCACAAGGGAGGCCCTGGTGCGGACTGCTTCAGGGCAGTGGCAGAGCAGGCCAGATACCTCTTTCCCACTTTCCTGAGGATATCAGTACGCAAGGCATCCCCACGCAGCAGCTCTTGCCTCTCTCTCTCTCTGGATGTGTTCATTCTCTGAAATCTCCTTCCTCCTCCCCCTGAGTCACTTCACAGCTTGGAGTGCCTGACAGAGTGCCCAGAGACAAAAGAGCAAAGGGGGAAGGCCTCTGGCTCTACTGGTTGCCCATGGGCAGAGAAGTTCTGCTAGTCTATCTGGAAGGTCTAGAGAGTAGGGATTGATTGGGGAGCTACATCACGGGCGGACCTGGCCAGGTGAAGCTTGCTGACATGTGGCAGCCTCTCCGGAGACTACTAATTCCGCTGCTAACATTCTATGCAAATACCCGGCTGAGTGCCATGGGCAGAAAACATTGACACAGACCTGCCAGAGGCCTATTCTGGGTCTGAAGAGTCCACCCTGCTCTCCAGCAACTCATCCTCTCAGCACACACTTTGCCTGCACGCATGGAAACCGCCTCTCTCCACGAATGCCTTCACCTGCTAGGAAACACACCATGTCACTCAGCCAAAGGAGAGCACAGGCAAAGTCAACCGAAGCCCCCATTTTCAAGATTTGGCCTTCTGCTGCTCCACAGCCTCCGGTGGCACGCTGCATGTGCGTCACTTCTCGGCAGACAAGGCCGAAGTCCGGGCATCCAGGGCCCCAGTCGTCCAGAGTCTACGGATGGCGGCATATGGATCGCCTCTTTGCCTCGTACAGCAGGGAGGCCTGGGCCCTAGACTGGCTCCGCTAGAGCTCCACGACCTCAGCTATTTTCCCTGACCTTCGGCCCATGCCCTCGTGAGTGTGTCATCTCTGGTTACACTTCTCTTCCGACCACACGGAATCCGCCACCTGCGGATACCTGAGCGTGGAAATCAACATCTATCACTGGCTGCAGTGTCACAGGTCCCTAGGTGTCTAGGCTCAGGCTGACCTTGGCTGTCTTCTGCCCAAGAAGGGAGCCTAATCCTTCCAAGGAAATGAGGCCACGTGCTCACTGGCCTTCATCCTTTCTTTCATCCACACAGCGGTCTAGATGAGGGGAAAGAGGCCAGGTAGGCCAGGTGAAGGCTGAGTGCGGGGCCTAAGGCTTCTTTCCCAATCACCATGGAGACAGCCACCGCAAGGCTGGCCGGAACTTCTGACGGGGACGGGTCACAAACACTCAGCCAATAGGAGAGGTCCAGCCTAACCGGCCAGTTCCGCAGAGCCCTCCATTTTACCCATGGACAGACAACGGCCCCTTGCGTCTTTGGCCACAAAATCCAGGGCACCCAGGGAGTAACTTCACACTAGGCAACCCCCGATGTGAACACGTTCCACACACTGGGACAGCAGGCAGGTACCTCTTTTCCACTTACGCTAGGATGTCAGTAGGCAAGGCGCCCTTCCTCAGCATCTATGGCCTCTCTGTATGTGTTGGTTCAGAGGAATCTCTTCATTCTACCCCTGAGACACATGACAAGTATGAGGGGCCTGAGAGAGAGCCTAGAGATGGAACGGGGGAGGCTTCTGGCTGTACTGCTTCCCCGCGGGTAGAGAATAGCAGGTAGTCTCTCTGGAAGGTCTTAGCTTCTGTTGATTGACATACGCAATACAGTGGGGCGGACCGTGGCCAGGTGGAGCTTGTGGGCAGATGCAACCTCTCCGGCGACGAATAATTCCGCTGCTGCTTTGTACGGTGAAAACCTCCCCCCGCCAAGTGGGATGGGTAGAGAACATTGACCCACACCCGCCAGGGGCCTTTCCTGGGACTAAAGATCCCAACACGGTCTCAACGTCGTCACCCTCTCAGCACACACCTTTCCTGCACACATAATCCTGCCTTTCTCCGTCAGGGCCCTATCCTACCAGGAAAAAAAGCAAGCCGCTCAAAAAGGCCGATGCCAGGGAAATCGAGGAAACACTGCCATTTTCCCCATTTTTGCTGTCTACATGTCCCCGCCTCCGGTGCAAGGCTGCGTATGTGGCCGGGCTCCGAAGGCGAGGCCGAAATCCTGGCAGCCTGGGCCCCAGCAGTCCAATGCTTTATGGACGTGGGGACACGGATGACCTGTTTGCCACATACAGGAGGGTTCCCTGGGCCCTTCACTGGCTCGCCATTCAGCTCCACGACGTCCACTACTGGCCCTGGCCTTTGCTTTGGCTGCTGCCCCATTGAACGTGTGCTCCGGAGCCATCTTTCTCCACCCACCACTCTCATTCTGCCACCAGGGGATATGTGAGTGTGGGAGTCACCATTTGTCACTGGCAGCAGTCTCACAAGTCACTAGACTTCCAGGTACCCGCTGACCTAGGCTGCCTTCTGCCCTAGGCAAGGTCCCGAATCCTGCATCCCACAGGCTGACACCTGGGCACTGGCGGACCTTCATTTTTATCAACACAGAGGTCCGAGTGAGGGTCAGCAGGCCAGGTAGGTGAAGTCAAGGCCGGGTGGGTGGGGCTAAGGCGTCTTTGCCATTGCCATGGAGACAGTCCCCCCACCACAAGAGTGGGCGGAGCTTAGGATGGGCCTGGTGACAGGACTCAGCCAATGGCAGAGATCCGGCCCACCAGGCAGATGACACAGGGCCCTCCATTGTGACCTATGACACCTAGTGGCCACAGGGTTGGAGCACACCCTGGGAAAGCCTACGCAGGCACAAGGGAGGCCCTGGTGCGGACTGCTTCAGGGCAGTGGCAGAGCAGGCCAGGTACCTCTTTCCCACTTTCCTGAGGATATCAGTACGCAAGGCATCCCCACTCACCAGCTCTTGCCTCTCTCTCTCTCTGGATGTGTTCATTCTCTGAAATCTCTTTCCTTCTCCCCCTGAGTCACTTCACAGCTTGGAGTGCCTGACAGAGTGCCCAGAGACAAAAGAGCAAAGGGGGAAGGCCTCTGGCTCTACTGGTTGCCCATGGGCAGAGAAGTTCTGCTAGTCTATCTGGAAGGTCTAGAGAGTAGGGATTGATTGGGGAGCTACATCACGGGCGGACCTGGCCAGGTGAAGCTTGCTGACATGTGGCAGCCTCTCCGGAGACTACTAATTCCGCTGCTAACATTCTATGCAAATACCCGGCTGAGTGCCATGGGCAGAAAACATTGACACAGACCTGCCAGAGGCCTATTCTGGGTCTGAAGAGTCCACCCTGCTCTCCAGCAACTCATCCTCTCAGCACACACTTTGCCTGCACGCATGGAAACCGCCTCTCTCCACGAATGCCTTCACCTGCTAGGAAACACACCATGTCACTCAGCCAAAGGAGAGCACAGGCAAAGTCAACCGAAGCCCCCATTTTCAAGATTTGGCCTTCTGCTGCTCCACAGCCTCCGGTGGCACGCTGCATGTGCGTCACTTCTCGGCAGACAAGGCCGAAGTCCGGGCATCCAGGGCCCCAGTCGTCCAGAGTCTACGGATGGCGGCATATGGATCGCCTCTTTGCCTCGTACAGCAGGGAGGCCTGGGCCCTAGACTGGCTCCGCTAGAGCTCCACGACCTCCGCTATTTTCCCTGACCTTCGGCCCATGCCCTCGTGAGTGTGTCATCTCTGGTTACACTTCTCTTCCGACCACACGGAATCCGCCACCTGCGGATACCTGAGCGTGGAAATCAACATCTATCACTGGCTGCAGTGTCACAGGTCCCTAGGTGTCTAGGCTCAGGCTGACCTTGGCTGTCTTCTGCCCAAGAAGGGAGCCTAATCCTTCCAAGGAAATGAGGCCACGTGCTCACTGGCCTTCATCCTTTCTTTCATCCACACAGCGGTCTAGATGAGGGGAAAGAGGCCAGGTAGGCCAGGTGAAGGCTGAGTGCGGGGCCTAAGGCTTCTTTCCCAATCACCATGGAGACAGCCACCGCAAGGCTGGCCGGAACTTCTGACGGGGACGGGTCACAAACACTCAGCCAATAGGAGAGGTCCAGCCTAACCGGCCAGTTCCGCAGAGCCCTCCATTTTACCCATGGACAGACAAAGGCCCCTTGCGTCTTTGGCCACAAAATCCAGGGCACCCAGGGAGTAACTTCACACTAGGCAACCCCCGATGTGAACACGTTCCACACACTGGGACAGCAGGCAGGTACCTCTTTTCCACTTACGCTAGGATGTCAGTAGGCAAGGCGCCCTTCCTCAGCATCTATGGCCTCTCTGTATGTGTTGGTTCAGAGGAATCTCTTCATTCTACCCCTGAGACACATGACAAGTATGAGGGGCCTGAGAGAGAGCCTAGAGATGGAACGGGGGAGGCTTCTGGCTGTACTGCTTCCCCGCGGGTAGAGAATAGCAGGTAGTCTCTCTGGAAGGTCTTAGCTTCTGTTGATTGACATACGCAATACAGTGGGGCGGACCGTGGCCAGGTGGAGCTTGTGGGCAGATGCAACCTCTCCGGCGACGAATAATTCCGCTGCTGCTTTGTACGGTGAAAACCTCCCCCCGCCAAGTGGGATGGGTAGAGAACATTGACCCACACCCGCCAGGGGCCTTTCCTGGGACTAAAGATCCCAACACGGTCTCAACGTCGTCACCCTCTCAGCACACACCTTTCCTGCACACATAATCCTGCCTTTCTCCGTCAGGGCCCTATCCTACCAGGAAAAAAAGCAAGCCGCTCAAAAAGGCCGATGCCAGGGAAATCGAGGAAACACTGCCATTTTCCCCATTTTTGCTGTCTACATGTCCCCGCCTCCGGTGCAAGGCTGCGTATGTGGCCGGGCTCCGAAGGCGAGGCCGAAATCCTGGCAGCCTGGGCCCCAGCAGTCCAATGCTTTATGGACGTGGGGACACGGATGACCTGTTTGCCACATACAGGAGGGTTCCCTGGGCCCTTCACTGGCTCGCCATTCAGCTCCACGACGTCCACTACTGGCCCTGGCCTTTGCTTTGGCTGCTGCCCCATTGAACGTGTGCTCCGGAGCCATCTTTCTCCACCCACCACTCTCATTCTGCCACCAGGGGATATGTGAGTGTGGGAGTCACCATCTGTCACTGGCAGCAGTCTCACAAGTCACTAGACTTCCAGGTACCCGCTGACCTAGGCTGCCTTCTGCCCTAGGCAAGGTCCCGAATCCTGCATCCCACAGGCTGACACCTGGGCACTGGCGGACCTTCATTTTTATCAACACAGAGGTCCGAGTGAGGGTCAGCAGGCCAGGTAGGTGAAGTCAAGGCCGGGTGGGCGGGGCTAAGGCATCTTTGCCATTGCCATGGAGACAGTCCCCCCACCGCAAGAGTGGGCGGAGCTTAGGATGGGCCTGGTGACAGGACTCAGCCAATGGCAGAGATCCGGCCCACCAGGCAGATGACACAGGGCCCTCCATTGTGACCTATGACACCTAGTGGCCACAGGGTTGGAGCACACCCTGGGAAAGGCTACGCAGGCACAAGGGAGGCCCTGGTGCGGACTGCTTCAGGGCAGTGGCAGAGCAGGCCAGATACCTCTTTCCCACTTTCCTGAGGATATCAGTACGCAAGGCATCCCCACGCAGCAGCTCTTGCCTCTCTCTCTCTCTGGATGTGTTCATTCTCTGAAATCTCCTTCCTCCTCCCCCTGAGTCACTTCACAGCTTGGAGTGCCTGACAGAGTGCCCAGAGACAAAAGAGCAAAGGGGGAAGGCCTCTGGCTCTACTGGTTGCCCATGGGCAGAGAAGTTCTGCTAGTCTATCTGGAAGGTCTAGAGAGTAGGGATTGATTGGGGAGCTACATCACGGGCGGACCTGGCCAGGTGAAGCTTGCTGACGTGTGGCAGCCTCTCCGGAGACTACTAATTCCGCTGCTAACATTCTATGCAAATACCCGGCTGAGTGCCATGGGCAGAAAACATTGACACAGACCTGCCAGAGGCCTATTCTGGGTCTGAAGAGTCCACCCTGCTCTCCAGCAACTCATCCTCTCAGCACACACTTTGCCTGCACGCATGGAAACCGCCTCTCTCCACGAATGCCTTCACCTGCTAGGAAACACACCATGTCACTCAGCCAAAGGAGAGCACAGGCAAAGTCAACCGAAGCCCCCATTTTCAAGATTTGGCCTTCTGCTGCTCCACAGCCTCCGGTGGCACGCTGCATGTGCGTCACTTCTCGGCAGACAAGGCCGAAGTCCGGGCATCCAGGGCCCCAGTCGTCCAGAGTCTACGGATGGCGGCATATGGATCGCCTCTTTGCCTCGTACAGCAGGGAGGCCTGGGCCCTAGACTGGCTCCGCTAGAGCTCCACGACCTCCGCTATTTTCCCTGACCTTCGGCCCATGCCCTCGTGAGTGTGTCATCTCTGGTTACACTTCTCTTCCGACCACACGGAATCCGCCACCTGCGGATACCTGAGCGTGGAAATCAACATCTATCACTGGCTGCAGTGTCACAGGTCCCTAGGTGTCTAGGCTCAGGCTGACCTTGGCTGTCTTCTGCCCAAGAAGGGAGCCTAATCCTTCCAAGGAAATGAGGCCACGTGCTCACTGGCCTTCATCCTTTCTTTCATCCACACAGCGGTCTAGATGAGGGGAAAGAGGCCAGGTAGGCCAGGTGAAGGCTGAGTGCGGGGCCTAAGGCTTCTTTCCCAATCACCATGGAGACAGCCACCGCAAGGCTGGCCGGAACTTCTGACGGGGACGGGTCACAAACACTCAGCCAATAGGAGAGGTCCAGCCTAACCGGCCAGTTCCGCAGAGCCCTCCATTTTACCCATGGACAGACAACGGCCCCTTGCGTCTTTGGCCACAAAATCCAGGGCACCCAGGGAGTAACTTCACACTAGGCAACCCCCGATGTGAACACGTTCCACACACTGGGACAGCAGGCAGGTACCTCTTTTCCACTTACGCTAGGATGTCAGTAGGCAAGGCGCCCTTCCTCAGCATCTATGGCCTCTCTGTATGTGTTGGTTCAGAGGAATCTCTTCATTCTACCCCTGAGACACATGACAAGTATGAGGGGCCTGAGAGAGAGCCTAGAGATGGAACGGGGGAGGCTTCTGGCTGTACTGCTTCCCCGCGGGTAGAGAATAGCAGGTAGTCTCTCTGGAAGGTCTTAGCTTCTGTTGATTGACATACGCAATACAGTGGGGCGGACCGTGGCCAGGTGGAGCTTGTGGGCAGATGCAACCTCTCTGGCGACGAATAATTCCGCTGCTGCTTTGTCCGGTGAAAACCTCCCCCCGCCAAGTGGGATGGGTAGAGAACATTGACCCACACCCGCCAGGGGCCTTTCCTGGGACTAAAGATCCCAACACGGTCTCAACGTCGTCACCCTCTCAGCACACACCTTTCCTGCACACATAATCCTGCCTTTCTCCGTCAGGGCCCTATCCTACCAGGAAAAAAAGCAAGCCGCTCAAAAAGGCCGATGCCAGGGAAATCGAGGAAACACTGCCATTTTCCCCATTTTTGCTGTCTACATGTCCCCGCCTCCGGTGCAAGGCTGCTTATGTGGCCGGGCTCCGAAGGCGAGGCCGAAATCCTGGCAGCCTGGGCCCCAGCAGTCCAATGCTTTATGGACGTGGGGACACGGATGACCTGTTTGCCACATACAGGAGGGTTCCCTGGGCCCTTCACTGGCTCGCCATTCAGCTCCACGACGTCCACTACTGGCCCTGGCCTTTGCTTTGGCTGCTGCCCCATTGAACGTGTGCTCCGGAGCCATCTTTCTCCACCCACCACTCTCATTCTGCCACCAGGGGATATGTGAGTGTGGGAGTCACCATTTGTCACTGGCAGCAGTCTCACAAGTCACTAGACTTCCAGGTACCCGCTGACCTAGGCTGCCTTCTGCCCTAGGCAAGGTCCCGAATCCTGCATCCCACAGGCTGACACCTGGGCACTGGCGGACCTTCATTTTTATCAACACAGAGGTCCGAGTGAGGGTCAGCAGGCCAGGTAGGTGAAGTCAAGGCCGGGTGGGCGGGGCTAAGGCATCTTTGCCATTGCCATGGAGACAGTCCCCCCACCGCAAGAGTGGGCGGAGCTTAGGATGGGCCTGGTGACAGGACTCAGCCAATGGCAGAGATCCGGCCCACCAGGCAGATGACACAGGGCCCTCCATTGTGACCTATGACACCTAGTGGCCACAGGGTTGGAGCACACCCTGGGAAAGGCTACGCAGGCACAAGGGAGGCCCTGGTGCGGACTGCTTCAGGGCAGTGGCAGAGCAGGCCAGATACCTCTTTCCCACTTTCCTGAGGATATCAGTACGCAAGGCATCCCCACGCAGCAGCTCTTGCCTCTCTCTCTCTCTGGATGTGTTCATTCTCTGAAATCTCCTTCCTCCTCCCCCTGAGTCACTTCACAGCTTGGAGTGCCTGACAGAGTGCCCAGAGACAAAAGAGCAAAGGGGGAAGGCCTCTGGCTCTACTGGTTGCCCATGGGCAGAGAAGTTCTGCTAGTCTATCTGGAAGGTCTAGAGAGTAGGGATTGATTGGGGAGCTACATCACGGGCGGACCTGGCCAGGTGAAGCTTGCTGACATGTGGCAGCCTCTCCGGAGACTACTAATTCCGCTGCTAACATTCTATGCAAATACCCGGCTGAGTGCCATGGGCAGAAAACATTGACACAGACCTGCCAGAGGCCTATTCTGGGTCTGAAGAGTCCACCCTGCTCTCCAGCAACTCATCCTCTCAGCACACACTTTGCCTGCACGCATGGAAACCGCCTCTCTCCACGAATGCCTTCACCTGCTAGGAAACACACCATGTCACTCAGCCAAAGGAGAGCACAGGCAAAGTCAACCGAAGCCCCCATTTTCAAGATTTGGCCTTCTGCTGCTCCACAGCCTCCGGTGGCACGCTGCATGTGCGTCACTTCTCGGCAGACAAGGCCGAAGTCCGGGCATCCAGGGCCCCAGTCGTCCAGAGTCTACGGATGGCGGCATATGGATCGCCTCTTTGCCTCGTACAGCAGGGAGGCCTGGGCCCTAGACTGGCTCCGCTAGAGCTCCACGACCTCCGCTATTTTCCCTGACCTTCGGCCCATGCCCTCGTGAGTGTGTCATCTCTGGTTACACTTCTCTTCCGACCACACGGAATCCGCCACCTGCGGATACCTGAGCGTGGAAATCAACATCTATCACTGGCTGCAGTGTCACAGGTCCCTAGGTGTCTAGGCTCAGGCTGACCTTGGCTGTCTTCTGCCCAAGAAGGGAGCCTAATCCTTCCAAGGAAATGAGGCCACGTGCTCACTGGCCTTCATCCTTTCTTCCATCCACACAGCGGTCTAGATGAGGGAAAAGAGGCCAGGTAGGCCAGGTGAAGGCTGAGTGCGTGGCCTAAGGCTTCTTTCCCAATCACCATGGAGACAGCCACCGCAAGGCTGGCCGGAACTTCTGACGGGGACGGGTCACAAACACTCAGCCAATAGGAGAGGTCCAGCCTAACCGGCCAGTTCCGCAGAGCCCTCCATTTTACCCATGGACAGACAACGGCCCCTTGCGTCTTTGGCCACAAAATCCAGGGCACCCAGGGAGTAACTTCACACTAGGCAACCCCCGATGTGAACACGTTCCACACACTGGGACAGCAGGCAGGTACCTCTTTTCCACTTACGCTAGGATGTCAGTAGGCAAGGCGCCCTTCCTCAGCATCTATGGCCTCTCTGTATGTGTTGGTTCAGAGCAATCTCTTCATTCTACCCCTGAGACACATGACAAGTATGAGGGGCCTGAGAGAGAGCCTAGAGATGGAACGGGGGAGGCTTCTGGCTGTACTGCTTCCCCGCGGGTAGAGAATAGCAGGTAGTCTCTCTGGAAGGTCTTAGCTTCTGTTGATTGACATACGCAATACAGTGGGGCGGACCGTGGCCAGGTGGAGCTTGTGGGCAGATGCAACCTCTCCGGCGACGAATAATTCCGCTGCTGCTTTGTCCGGTGAAAACCTCCCCCCGCCAAGTGGGATGGGTAGAGAACATTGACCCACACCCGCCAGGGGCCTTTCCTGGGACTAAAGATCCCAACACGGTCTCAACGTCGTCACCCTCTCAGCACACACCTTTCCTGCACACATAATCCTGCCTTTCTCCGTCAGGGCCCTATCCTACCAGGAAAAAAAGCAAGCCGCTCAAAAAGGCCGATGCCAGGGAAATCGAGGAAACACTGCCATTTTCCCCATTTTTGCTGTCTACATGTCCCCGCCTCCGGTGCAAGGCTGCGTATGTGGCCGGGCTCCGAAGGCGAGGCCGAAATCCTGGCAGCCTGGGCCCCAGCAGTCCAATGCTTTATGGACGTGGGGACACGGATGACCTGTTTGCCACATACAGGAGGGTTCCCTGGGCCCTTCACTGGCTCGCCATTCAGCTCCACGACGTCCACTACTGGCCCTGGCCTTTGCTTTGGCTGCTGCCCCATTGAACGTGTGCTCCGGAGCCATCTTTCTCCACCCACCACTCTCATTCTGCCACCAGGGGATATGTGAGTGTGGGAGTCACCATTTGTCACTGGCAGCAGTCTCACAAGTCACTAGACTTCCAGGTACCCGCTGACCTAGGCTGCCTTCTGCCCTAGGCAAGGTCCCGAATCCTGCATCCCACAGGCTGACACCTGGGCACTGGCGGACCTTCATTTTTATCAACACAGAGGTCCGAGTGAGGGTCAGCAGGCCAGGTAGGTGAAGTCAAGGCCGGGTGGGCGGGGCTAAGGCATCTTTGCCATTGCCATGGAGACAGTCCCCCCACCGCAAGAGTGGGCGGAGCTTAGGATGGGCCTGGTGACAGGACTCAGCCAATGGCAGAGATCCGGCCCACCAGGCAGATGACACAGGGCCCTCCATTGTGACCTATGACACCTAGTGGCCACAGGGTTGGAGCACACCCTGGGAAAGGCTACGCAGGCACAAGGGAGGCCCTGGTGCGGACTGCTTCAGGGCAGTGGCAGAGCAGGCCAGATACCTCTTTCCCACTTTCCTGAGGATATCAGTACGCAAGGCATCCCCACGCAGCAGCTCTTGCCTCTCTCTCTCTCTGGATGTGTTCATTCTCTGAAATCTCCTTCCTCCTCCCCCTGAGTCACTTCACAGCTTGGAGTGCCTGACAGAGTGCCCAGAGACAAAAGAGCAAAGGGGGAAGGCCTCTGGCTCTACAGGTTGCCCATGGGCAGAGAAGTTCTGCTAGTCTATCTGGAAGGTCTAGAGAGTAGGGATTGATTGGGGAGCTACATCACGGGCGGACCTGGCCAGGTGAAGCTTGCTGACGTGTGGCAGCCTCTCCGGAGACTACTAATTCCGCTGCTAACATTCTATGCAAATACCCGGCTGAGTGCCATGGGCAGAAAACATTGACACAGACCTGCCAGAGGCCTATTCTGGGTCTGAAGAGTCCACCCTGCTCTCCAGCAACTCATCCTCTCAGCACACACTTTGCCTGCACGCATGGAAACCGCCTCTCTCCACGAATGCCTTCACCTGCTAGGAAACACACCATGTCACTCAGCCAAAGGAGAGCACAGGCAAAGTCAACCGAAGCCCCCATTTTCAAGATTTGGCCTTCTGCTGCTCCACAGCCTCCGGTGGCACGCTGCATGTGCGTCACTTCTCGGCAGACAAGGCCGAAGTCCGGGCATCCAGGGCCCCAGTCGTCCAGAGTCTACGGATGGCGGCATATGGATCGCCTCTTTGCCTCGTACAGCAGGGAGGCCTGGGCCCTAGACTGGCTCCGCTAGAGCTCCACGACCTCCGCTATTTTCCCTGACCTTCGGCCCATGCCCTCGTGAGTGTGTCATCTCTGGTTACACTTCTCTTCCGACCACACGGAATCCGCCACCTGCGGATACCTGAGCGTGGAAATCAACATCTATCACTGGCTGCAGTGTCACAGGTCCCTAGGTGTCTAGGCTCAGGCTGACCTTGGCTGTCTTCTGCCCAAGAAGGGAGCCTAATCCTTCCAAGGAAATGAGGCCACGTGCTCACTGGCCTTCATCCTTTCTTTCATCCACACAGCGGTCTAGATGAGGGGAAAGAGGCCAGGTAGGCCAGGTGAAGGCTGAGTGCGGGGCCTAAGGCTTCTTTCCCAATCACCATGGAGACAGCCACCGCAAGGCTGGCCGGAACTTCTGACGGGGACGGGTCACAAACACTCAGCCAATAGGAGAGGTCCAGCCTAACCGGCCAGTTCCGCAGAGCCCTCCATTTTACCCATGGACAGACAACGGCCCCTTGCGTCTTTGGCCACAAAATCCAGGGCACCCAGGGAGTAACTTCACACTAGGCAACCCCCGATGTGAACACGTTCCACACACTGGGACAGCAGGCAGGTACCTCTTTTCCACTTACGCTAGGATGTCAGTAGGCAAGGCGCCCTTCCTCAGCATCTATGGCCTCTCTGTATGTGTTGGTTCAGAGGAATCTCTTCATTCTACCCCTGAGACACATGACAAGTATGAGGGGCCTGAGAGAGAGCCTAGAGATGGAACGGGGGAGGCTTCTGGCTGTACTGCTTCCCCGCGGGTAGAGAATAGCAGGTAGTCTCTCTGGAAGGTCTTAGCTTCTGTTGATTGACATACGCAATACAGTGGGGCGGACCGTGGCCAGGTGGAGCTTGTGGGCAGATGCAACCTCTCCGGCGACGAATAATTCCGCTGCTGCTTTGTCCGGTGAAAACCTCCCCCCGCCAAGTGGGATGGGTAGAGAACATTGACCCACACCCGCCAGGGGCCTTTCCTGGGACTAAAGATCCCAACACGGTCTCAACGTCGTCACCCTCTCAGCACACACCTTTCCTGCACACATAATCCTGCCTTTCTCCGTCAGGGCCCTATCCTACCAGGAAAAAAAGCAAGCCGCTCAAAAAGGCCGATGCCAGGGAAATCGAGGAAACACTGCCATTTTCCCCATTTTTGCTGTCTACATGTCCCCGCCTCCGGTGCAAGGCTGCTTATGTGGCCGGGCTCCGAAGGCGAGGCCGAAATCCTGGCAGCCTGGGCCCCAGCAGTCCAATGCTTTATGGACGTGGGGACACGGATGACCTGTTTGCCACATACAGGAGGGTTCCCTGGGCCCTTCACTGGCTCGCCATTCAGCTCCACGACGTCCACTACTGGCCCTGGCCTTTGCTTTGGCTGCTGCCCCATTGAACGTGTGCTCCGGAGCCATCTTTCTCCACCCACCACTCTCATTCTGCCACCAGGGGATATGTGAGTGTGGGAGTCACCATTTGTCACTGGCAGCAGTCTCACAAGTCACTAGACTTCCAGGTACCCGCTGACCTAGGCTGCCTTCTGCCCTAGGCAAGGTCCCGAATCCTGCATCCCACAGGCTGACACCTGGGCACTGGCGGACCTTCATTTTTATCAACACAGAGGTCCGAGTGAGGGTCAGCAGGCCAGGTAGGTGAAGTCAAGGCCGGGTGGGCGGGGCTAAGGCATCTTTGCCATTGCCATGGAGACAGTCCCCCCACCGCAAGAGTGGGCGGAGCTTAGGATGGGCCTGGTGACAGGACTCAGCCAATGGCAGAGATCCGGCCCACCAGGCAGATGACACAGGGCCCTCCATTGTGATTGGAGCACACCCTGGGAAAGGCTACGCAGGCACAAGGGAGGCCCTGGTGCGGACTGCTTCAGGGCAGTGGCAGAGCAGGCCAGATACCTCTTTCCCACTTTCCTGAGGATATCAGTACGCAAGGCATCCCCACGCAGCAGCTCTTGCCTCTCTCTCTCTCTGGATGTGTTCATTCTCTGAAATCTCCTTCCTCCTCCCCCTGAGTCACTTCACAGCTTGGAGTGCCTGACAGAGTGCCCAGAGACAAAAGAGCAAAGGGGGAAGGCCTCTGGCTCTACTGGTTGCCCATGGGCAGAGAAGTTCTGCTAGTCTATCTGGAAGGTCTAGAGAGTAGGGATTGATTGGGGAGCTACATCACGGGCGGACCTGGCCAGGTGAAGCTTGCTGACGTGTGGCAGCCTCTCCGGAGACTACTAATTCCGCTGCTAACATTCTATGCAAATACCCGGCTGAGTGCCATGGGCAGAAAACATTGACACAGACCTGCCAGAGGCCTATTCTGGGTCTGAAGAGTCCACCCTGCTCTCCAGCAACTCATCCTCTCAGCACACACTTTGCCTGCACGCATGGAAACCGCCTCTCTCCACGAATGCCTTCACCTGCTAGGAAACACACCATGTCACTCAGCCAAAGGAGAGCACAGGCAAAGTCAACCGAAGCCCCCATTTTCAAGATTTGGCCTTCTGCTGCTCCACAGCCTCCGGTGGCACGCTGCATGTGCGTCACTTCTCGGCAGACAAGGCCGAAGTCCGGGCATCCAGGGCCCCAGTCGTCCAGAGTCTACGGATGGCGGCATATGGATCGCCTCTTTGCCTCGTACAGCAGGGAGGCCTGGGCCCTAGACTGGCTCCGCTAGAGCTCCACGACCTCCGCTATTTTCCCTGACCTTCGGCCCATGCCCTCGTGAGTGTGTCATCTCTGGTTACACTTCTCTTCCGACCACACGGAATCCGCCACCTGCGGATACCTGAGCGTGGAAATCAACATCTATCACTGGCTGCAGTGTCACAGGTCCCTAGGTGTCTAGGCTCAGGCTGACCTTGGCTGTCTTCTGCCCAAGAAGGGAGCCTAATCCTTCCAAGGAAATGAGGCCACGTGCTCACTGGCCTTCATCCTTTCTTTCATCCACACAGCGGTCTAGATGAGGGGAAAGAGGCCAGGTAGGCCAGGTGAAGGCTGAGTGCGGGGCCTAAGGCTTCTTTCCCAATCACCATGGAGACAGCCACCGCAAGGCTGGCCGGAACTTCTGACGGGGACGGGTCACAAACACTCAGCCAATAGGAGAGGTCCAGCCTAACCGGCCAGTTCCGCAGAGCCCTCCATTTTACCCATGGACAGACAACGGCCCCTTGCGTCTTTGGCCACAAAATCCAGGGCACCCAGGGAGTAACTTCACACTAGGCAACCCCCGATGTGAACACGTTCCACACACTGGGACAGCAGGCAGGTACCTCTTTTCCACTTACGCTAGGATGTCAGTAGGCAAGGCGCCCTTCCTCAGCATCTATGGCCTCTCTGTATGTGTTGGTTCAGAGGAATCTCTTCATTCTACCCCTGAGACACATGACAAGTATGAGGGGCCTGAGAGAGAGCCCTGAGATGGAACGGGGGAGGCTTCTGGCTGTACTGCTTCCCCGCGGGTAGAGAATAGCAGGTAGTCTCTCTGGAAGGTCTTAGCTTCTGTTGATTGACATACGCAATACAGTGGGGCGGACCGTGGCCAGGTGGAGCTTGTGGGCAGATGCAACCTCTCCGGCGACGAATAATTCCGCTGCTGCTTTGTCCGGTGAAAACCTCCCCCCGCCAAGTGGGATGGGTAGAGAACATTGACCCACACCCGCCAGGGGCCTTTCCTGGGACTAAAGATCCCAACACGGTCTCAACGTCGTCACCCTCTCAGCACACACCTTTCCTGCACACATAATCCTGCCTTTCTCCGTCAGGGCCCTATCCTACCAGGAAAAAAAGCAAGCCGCTCAAAAAGGCCGATGCCAGGGAAATCGAGGAAACACTGCCATTTTCCCCATTTTTGCTGTCTACATGTCCCCGCCTCCGGTGCAAGGCTGCTTATGTGGCCGGGCTCCGAAGGCGAGGCCGAAATCCTGGCAGCCTGGGCCCCAGCAGTCCAATGCTTTATGGACGTGGGGACACGGATGACCTGTTTGCCACATACAGGAGGGTTCCCTGGGCCCTTCACTGGCTCGCCATTCAGCTCCACGACGTCCACTACTGGCCCTGGCCTTTGCTTTGGCTGCTGCCCCATTGAACGTGTGCTCCGCAGCCATCTTTCTCCACCCACCACTCTCATTCTGCCACCAGGGGATATGTGAGTGTGGGAGTCACCATTTGTCACTGGCAGCAGTCTCACAAGTCACTAGACTTCCAGGTACCCGCTGACCTAGGCTGCCTTCTGCCCTAGGCAAGGTCCCGAATCCTGCATCCCACAGGCTGACACCTGGGCACTGGCGGACCTTCATTTTTATCAACACAGAGGTCCGAGTGAGGGTCAGCAGGCCAGGTAGGTGAAGTCAAGGCCGGGTGGGCGGGGCTAAGGCATCTTTGCCATTGCCATGGAGACAGTCCCCCCACCGCAAGAGTGGGCGGAGCTTAGGATGGGCCTGGTGACAGGACTCAGCCAATGGCAGAGATCCGGCCCACCAGGCAGATGACACAGGGCCCTCCATTGTGATTGGAGCACACCCTGGGAAAGGCTACGCAGGCACAAGGGAGGCCCTGGTGCGGACTGCTTCAGGGCAGTGGCAGAGCAGGCCAGATACCTCTTTCCCACTTTCCTGAGGATATCAGTACGCAAGGCATCCCCACGCAGCAGCTCTTGCCTCTCTCTCTCTCTGGATGTGTTCATTCTCTGAAATCTCCTTCCTCCTCCCCCTGAGTCACTTCACAGCTTGGAGTGCCTGACAGAGTGCCCAGAGACAAAAGAGCAAAGGGGGAAGGCCTCTGGCTCTACTGGTTGCCCATGGGCAGAGAAGTTCTGCTAGTCTATCTGGAAGGTCTAGAGAGTAGGGATTGATTGGGGAGCTACATCACGGGCGGACCTGGCCAGGTGAAGCTTGCTGACGTGTGGCAGCCTCTCCGGAGACTACTAATTCCGCTGCTAACATTCTATGCAAATACCCGGCTGAGTGCCATGGGCAGAAAACATTGACACAGACCTGCCAGAGGCCTATTCTGGGTCTGAAGAGTCCACCCTGCTCTCCAGCAACTCATCCTCTCAGCACACACTTTGCCTGCACGCATGGAAACCGCCTCTCTCCACGAATGCCTTCACCTGCTAGGAAACACACCATGTCACTCAGCCAAAGGAGAGCACAGGCAAAGTCAACCGAAGCCCCCATTTTCAAGATTTGGCCTTCTGCTGCTCCACAGCCTCCGGTGGCACGCTGCATGTGCGTCACTTCTCGGCAGACAAGGCCGAAGTCCGGGCATCCAGGGCCCCAGTCGTCCAGAGTCTACGGATGGCGGCATATGGATCGCCTCTTTGCCTCGTACAGCAGGGAGGCCTGGGCCCTAGACTGGCTCCGCTAGAGCTCCACGACCTCCGCTATTTTCCCTGACCTTCGGCCCATGCCCTCGTGAGTGTGTCATCTCTGGTTACACTTCTCTTCCGACCACACGGAATCCGCCACCTGCGGATACCTGAGCGTGGAAATCAACATCTATCACTGGCTGCAGTGTCACAGGTCCCTAGGTGTCTAGGCTCAGGCTGACCTTGGCTGTCTTCTGCCCAAGAAGGGAGCCTAATCCTTCCAAGGAAATGAGGCCACGTGCTCACTGGCCTTCATCCTTTCTTTCATCCACACAGCGGTCTAGATGAGGGGAAAGAGGCCAGGTAGGCCAGGTGAAGGCTGAGTGCGGGGCCTAAGGCTTCTTTCCCAATCACCATGGAGACAGCCACCGCAAGGCTGGCCGGAACTTCTGACGGGGACGGGTCACAAACACTCAGCCAATAGGAGAGGTCCAGCCTAACCGGCCAGTTCCGCAGAGCCCTCCATTTTACCCATGGACAGACAACGGCCCCTTGCGTCTTTGGCCACAAAATCCAGGGCACCCAGGGAGTAACTTCACACTAGGCAACCCCCGATGTGAACACGTTCCACACACTGGGACAGCAGGCAGGTACCTCTTTTCCACTTACGCTAGGATGTCAGTAGGCAAGGCGCCCTTCCTCAGCATCTATGGCCTCTCTGTATGTGTTGGTTCAGAGGAATCTCTTCATTCTACCCCTGAGACACATGACAAGTATGAGGGGCCTGAGAGAGAGCCTAGAGATGGAACGGGGGAGGCTTCTGGCTGTACTGCTTCCCCGCGGGTAGAGAATAGCAGGTAGTCTCTCTGGAAGGTCTTAGCTTCTGTTGATTGACATACGCAATACAGTGGGGCGGACCGTGGCCAGGTGGAGCTTGTGGGCAGATGCAACCTCTCCGGCGACGAATAATTCCGCTGCTGCTTTGTCCGGTGAAAACCTCCCCCCGCCAAGTGGGATGGGTAGAGAACATTGACCCACACCCGCCAGGGGCCTTTCCTGGGACTAAAGATCCCAACACGGTCTCAACGTCGTCACCCTCTCAGCACACACCTTTCCTGCACACATAATCCTGCCTTTCTCCGTCAGGGCCCTATCCTACCAGGAAAAAAAGCAAGCCGCTCAAAAAGGCCGATGCCAGGGAAATCGAGGAAACACTGCCATTTTCCCCATTTTTGCTGTCTACATGTCCCCGCCTCCGGTGCAAGGCTGCTTATGTGGCCGGGCTCCGAAGGCGAGGCCGAAATCCTGGCAGCCTGGGCCCCAGCAGTCCAATGCTTTATGGACGTGGGGACACGGATGACCTGTTTGCCACATACAGGAGGGTTCCCTGGGCCCTTCACTGGCTCGCCATTCAGCTCCACGACGTCCACTACTGGCCCTGGCCTTTGCTTTGGCTGCTGCCCCATTGAACGTGTGCTCCGGAGCCATCTTTCTCCACCCACCACTCTCATTCTGCCACCAGGGGATATGTGAGTGTGGGAGTCACCATTTGTCACTGGCAGCAGTCTCACAAGTCACTAGACTTCCAGGTACCCGCTGACCTAGGCTGCCTTCTGCCCTAGGCAAGGTCCCGAATCCTGCATCCCACAGGCTGACACCTGGGCACTGGCGGACCTTCATTTTTATCAACACAGAGGTCCGAGTGAGGGTCAGCAGGCCAGGTAGGTGAAGTCAAGGCCGGGTGGGCGGGGCTAAGGCATCTTTGCCATTGCCATGGAGACAGTCCCCCCACCGCAAGAGTGGGCGGAGCTTAGGATGGGCCTGGTGACAGGACTCAGCCAATGGCAGAGATCCGGCCCACCAGGCAGATGACACAGGGCCCTCCATTGTGACCTATGACACCTAGTGGCCACAGGGTTGGAGCACACCCTGGGAAAGGCTACGCAGGCACAAGGGAGGCCCTGGTGCGGACTGCTTCAGGGCAGTGGCAGAGCAGGCCAGATACCTCTTTCCCACTTTCCTGAGGATATCAGTACGCAAGGCATCCCCACGCAGCAGCTCTTGCCTCTCTCTCTCTCTGGATGTGTTCATTCTCTGAAATCTCCTTCCTCCTCCCCCTGAGTCACTTCACAGCTTGGAGTGCCTGACAGAGTGCCCAGAGACAAAAGAGCAAAGGGGGAAGGCCTCTGGCTCTACTGGTTGCCCATGGGCAGAGAAGTTCTGCTAGTCTATCTGGAAGGTCTAGAGAGTAGGGATTGATTGGGGAGCTACATCACGGGCGGACCTGGCCAGGTGAAGCTTGCTGACATGTGGCAGCCTCTCCGGAGACTACTAATTCCGCTGCTAACATTCTATGCAAATACCCGGCTGAGTGCCATGGGCAGAAAACATTGACACAGACCTGCCAGAGGCCTATTCTGGGTCTGAAGAGTCCACCCTGCTCTCCAGCAACTCATCCTCTCAGCACACACTTTGCCTGCACGCATGGAAACCGCCTCTCTCCACGAATGCCTTCACCTGCTAGGAAACACACCATGTCACTCAGCCAAAGGAGAGCACAGGCAAAGTCAACCGAAGCCCCCATTTTCAAGATTTGGCCTTCTGCTGCTCCACAGCCTCCGGTGGCACGCTGCATGTGCGTCACTTCTCGGCAGACAAGGCCGAAGTCCGGGCATCCAGGGCCCCAGTCGTCCAGAGTCTACGGATGGCGGCATATGGATCGCCTCTTTGCCTCGTACAGCAGGGAGGCCTGGGCCCTAGACTGGCTCCGCTAGAGCTCCACGACCTCCGCTATTTTCCCTGACCTTCGGCCCATGCCCTCGTGAGTGTGTCATCTCTGGTTACACTTCTCTTCCGACCACACGGAATCCGCCACCTGCGGATACCTGAGCGTGGAAATCAACATCTATCACTGGCTGCAGTGTCACAGGTCCCTAGGTGTCTAGGCTCAGGCTGACCTTGGCTGTCTTCTGCCCAAGAAGGGAGCCTAATCCTTCCAAGGAAATGAGGCCACGTGCTCACTGGCCTTCATCCTTTCTTCCATCCACACAGCGGTCTAGATGAGGGAAAAGAGGCCAGGTAGGCCAGGTGAAGGCTGAGTGCGTGGCCTAAGGCTTCTTTCCCAATCACCATGGAGACAGCCACCGCAAGGCTGGCCGGAACTTCTGACGGGGACGGGTCACAAACACTCAGCCAATAGGAGAGGTCCAGCCTAACCGGCCAGTTCCGCAGAGCCCTCCATTTTACCCATGGACAGACAACGGCCCCTTGCGTCTTTGGCCACAAAATCCAGGGCACCCAGGGAGTAACTTCACACTAGGCAACCCCCGATGTGAACACGTTCCACACACTGGGACAGCAGGCAGGTACCTCTTTTCCACTTACGCTAGGATGTCAGTAGGCAAGGCGCCCTTCCTCAGCATCTATGGCCTCTCTGTATGTGTTGGTTCAGAGCAATCTCTTCATTCTACCCCTGAGACACATGACAAGTATGAGGGGCCTGAGAGAGCCTAGAGATGGAACGGGGGAGGCTTCTGGCTGTACTGCTTCCCCGCGGGTAGAGAATAGCAGGTAGTCTCTCTGGAAGGTCTTAGCTTCTGTTGATTGACATACGCAATACAGTGGGGCGGACCGTGGCCAGGTGGAGCTTGTGGGCAGATGCAACCTCTCCGGCGACGAATAATTCCGCTGCTGCTTTGTCCGGTGAAAACCTCCCCCCGCCAAGTGGGATGGGTAGAGAACATTGACCCACACCCGCCAGGGGCCTTTCCTGGGACTAAAGATCCCAACACGGTCTCAACGTCGTCACCCTCTCAGCACACACCTTTCCTGCACACATAATCCTGCCTTTCTCCGTCAGGGCCCTATCCTACCAGGAAAAAAAGCAAGCCGCTCAAAAAGGCCGATGCCAGGGAAATCGAGGAAACACTGCCATTTTCCCCATTTTTGCTGTCTACATGTCCCCGCCTCCGGTGCAAGGCTGCGTATGTGGCCGGGCTCCGAAGGCGAGGCCGAAATCCTGGCAGCCTGGGCCCCAGCAGTCCAATGCTTTATGGACGTGGGGACACGGATGACCTGTTTGCCACATACAGGAGGGTTCCCTGGGCCCTTCACTGGCTCGCCATTCAGCTCCACGACGTCCACTACTGGCCCTGGCCTTTGCTTTGGCTGCTGCCCCATTGAACGTGTGCTCCGCAGCCATCTTTCTCCACCCACCACTCTCATTCTGCCACCAGGGGATATGTGAGTGTGGGAGTCACCATTTGTCACTGGCAGCAGTCTCACAAGTCACTAGACTTCCAGGTACCCGCTGACCTAGGCTGCCTTCTGCCCTAGGCAAGGTCCCGAATCCTGCATCCCACAGGCTGACACCTGGGCACTGGCGGACCTTCATTTTTATCAACACAGAGGTCCGAGTGAGGGTCAGCAGGCCAGGTAGGTGAAGTCAAGGCCGGGTGGGCGGGGCTAAGGCATCTTTGCCATTGCCATGGAGACAGTCCCCCCACCGCAAGAGTGGGCGGAGCTTAGGATGGGCCTGGTGACAGGACTCAGCCAATGGCAGAGATCCGGCCCACCAGGCAGATGACACAGGGCCCTCCATTGTGACCTATGACACCTAGTGGCCACAGGGTTGGAGCACACCCTGGGAAAGGCTACGCAGGCACAAGGGAGGCCCTGGTGCGGACTGCTTCAGGGCAGTGGCAGAGCAGGCCAGATACCTCTTTCCCACTTTCCTCAGGATATCAGTACGCAAGGCATCCCCACGCAGCAGCTCTTGCCTCTCTCTCTCTCTGGATGTGTTCATTCTCTGAAATCTCCTTCCTCCTCCCCCTGAGTCACTTCACAGCTTGGAGTGCCTGACAGAGTGCCCAGAGACAAAAGAGCAAAGGGGGAAGGCCTCTGGCTCTACTGGTTGCCCATGGGCAGAGAAGTTCTGCTAGTCTATCTGGAAGGTCTAGAGAGTAGGGATTGATTGGGGAGCTACATCACGGGCGGACCTGGCCAGGTGAAGCTTGCTGACATGTGGCAGCCTCTCCGGAGACTACTAATTCCGCTGCTAACATTCTATGCAAATACCCGGCTGAGTGCCATGGGCAGAAAACATTGACACAGACCTGCCAGAGGCCTATTCTGGGTCTGAAGAGTCCACCCTGCTCTCCAGCAACTCATCCTCTCAGCACACACTTTGCCTGCACGCATGGAAACCGCCTCTCTCCACGAATGCCTTCACCTGCTAGGAAACACACCATGTCACTCAGCCAAAGGAGAGCACAGGCAAAGTCAACCGAAGCCCCCATTTTCAAGATTTGGCCTTCTGCTGCTCCACAGCCTCCGGTGGCACGCTGCATGTGCGTCACTTCTCGGCAGACAAGGCCGAAGTCCGGGCATCCAGGGCCCCAGTCGTCCAGAGTCTACGGATGGCGGCATATGGATCGCCTCTTTGCCTCGTACAGCAGGGAGGCCTGGGCCCTAGACTGGCTCCGCTAGAGCTCCACGACCTCAGCTATTTTCCCTGACCTTCGGCCCATGCCCTCGTGAGTGTGTCATCTCTGGTTACACTTCTCTTCCGACCACACGGAATCCGCCACCTGCGGATACCTGAGCGTGGAAATCAACATCTATCACTGGCTGCAGTGTCACAGGTCCCTAGGTGTCTAGGCTCAGGCTGACCTTGGCTGTCTTCTGCCCAAGAAGGGAGCCTAATCCTTCCAAGGAAATGAGGCCACGTGCTCACTGGCCTTCATCCTTTCTTTCATCCACACAGCGGTCTAGATGAGGGGAAAGAGGCCAGGTAGGCCAGGTGAAGGCTGAGTGCGGGGCCTAAGGCTTCTTTCCCAATCACCATGGAGACAGCCACCGCAAGGCTGGCCGGAACTTCTGACGGGGACGGGTCACAAACACTCAGCCAATAGGAGAGGTCCAGCCTAACCGGCCAGTTCCGCAGAGCCCTCCATTTTACCCATGGACAGACAACGGCCCCTTGCGTCTTTGGCCACAAAATCCAGGGCACCCAGGGAGTAACTTCACACTAGGCAACCCCCGATGTGAACACGTTCCACACACTGGGACAGCAGGCAGGTACCTCTTTTCCACTTACGCTAGGATGTCAGTAGGCAAGGCGCCCTTCCTCAGCATCTATGGCCTCTCTGTATGTGTTGGTTCAGAGGAATCTCTTCATTCTACCCCTGAGACACATGACAAGTATGAGGGGCCTGAGAGAGAGCCTAGAGATGGAACGGGGGAGGCTTCTGGCTGTACTGCTTCCCCGCGGGTAGAGAATAGCAGGTAGTCTCTCTGGAAGGTCTTAGCTTCTGTTGATTGACATACGCAATACAGTGGGGCGGACCGTGGCCAGGTGGAGCTTGTGGGCAGATGCAACCTCTCCGGCGACGAATAATTCCGCTGCTGCTTTGTCCGGTGAAAACCTCCCCCCGCCAAGTGGGATGGGTAGAGAACATTGACCCACACCCGCCAGGGGCCTTTCCTGGGACTAAAGATCCCAACACGGTCTCAACGTCGTCACCCTCTCAGCACACACCTTTCCTGCACACATAATCCTGCCTTTCTCCGTCAGGGCCCTATCCTACCAGGAAAAAAAGCAAGCCGCTCAAAAAGGCCGATGCCAGGGAAATCGAGGAAACACTGCCATTTTCCCCATTTTTGCTGTCTACATGTCCCCGCCTCCGGTGCAAGGCTGCGTATGTGGCCGGGCTCCGAAGGCGAGGCCGAAATCCTGGCAGCCTGGGCCCCAGCAGTCCAATGCTTTATGGACGTGGGGACACGGATGACCTGTTTGCCACATACAGGAGGGTTCCCTGGGCCCTTCACTGGCTCGCCATTCAGCTCCACGACGTCCACTACTGGCCCTGGCCTTTGCTTTGGCTGCTGCCCCATTGAACGTGTGCTCCGGAGCCATCTTTCTCCACCCACCACTCTCATTCTGCCACCAGGGGATATGTGAGTGTGGGAGTCACCATTTGTCACTGGCAGCAGTCTCACAAGTCACTAGACTTCCAGGTACCCGCTGACCTAGGCTGCCTTCTGCCCTAGGCAAGGTCCCGAATCCTGCATCCCACAGGCTGACACCTGGGCACTGGCGGACCTTCATTTTTATCAACACAGAGGTCCGAGTGAGGGTCAGCAGGCCAGGTAGGTGAAGTCAAGGCCGGGTGGGCGGGGCTAAGGCATCTTTGCCATTGCCATGGAGACAGTCCCCCCACCGCAAGAGTGGGCGGAGCTTAGGATGGGCCTGGTGACAGGACTCAGCCAATGGCAGAGATCCGGCCCACCAGGCAGATGACACAGGGCCCTCCATTGTGACCTATGACACCTAGTGGCCACAGGGTTGGAGCACACCCTGGGAAAGGCTACGCAGGCACAAGGGAGGCCCTGGTGCGGACTGCTTCAGGGCAGTGGCAGAGCAGGCCAGATACCTCTTTCCCACTTTCCTCAGGATATCAGTACGCAAGGCATCCCCACGCAGCAGCTCTTGCCTCTCTCTCTCTCTGGATGTGTTCATTCTCTGAAATCTCCTTCCTCCTCCCCCTGAGTCACTTCACAGCTTGGAGTGCCTGACAGAGTGCCCAGAGACAAAAGAGCAAAGGGGGAAGGCCTCTGGCTCTACTGGTTGCCCATGGGCAGAGAAGTTCTGCTAGTCTATCTGGAAGGTCTAGAGAGTAGGGATTGATTGGGGAGCTACATCACGGGCGGACCTGGCCAGGTGAAGCTTGCTGACATGTGGCAGCCTCTCCGGAGACTACTAATTCCGCTGCTAACATTCTATGCAAATACCCGGCTGAGTGCCATGGGCAGAAAACATTGACACAGACCTGCCAGAGGCCTATTCTGGGTCTGAAGAGTCCACCCTGCTCTCCAGCAACTCATCCTCTCAGCACACACTTTGCCTGCACGCATGGAAACCGCCTCTCTCCACGAATGCCTTCACCTGCTAGGAAACACACCATGTCACTCAGCCAAAGGAGAGCACAGGCAAAGTCAACCGAAGCCCCCATTTTCAAGATTTGGCCTTCTGCTGCTCCACAGCCTCCGGTGGCACGCTGCATGTGCGTCACTTCTCGGCAGACAAGGCCGAAGTCCGGGCATCCAGGGCCCCAGTCGTCCAGAGTCTACGGATGGCGGCATATGGATCGCCTCTTTGCCTCGTACAGCAGGGAGGCCTGGGCCCTAGACTGGCTCCGCTAGAGCTCCACGACCTCCGCTATTTTCCCTGACCTTCGGCCCATGCCCTCGTGAGTGTGTCATCTCTGGTTACACTTCTCTTCCGACCACACGGAATCCGCCACCTGCGGATACCTGAGCGTGGAAATCAACATCTATCACTGGCTGCAGTGTCACAGGTCCCTAGGTGTCTAGGCTCAGGCTGACCTTGGCTGTCTTCTGCCCAAGAAGGGAGCCTAATCCTTCCAAGGAAATGAGGCCACGTGCTCACTGGCCTTCATCCTTTCTTTCATCCACACAGCGGTCTAGATGAGGGGAAAGAGGCCAGGTAGGCCAGGTGAAGGCTGAGTGCGGGGCCTAAGGCTTCTTTCCCAATCACCATGGAGACAGCCACCGCAAGGCTGGCCGGAACTTCTGACGGGGACGGGTCACAAACACTCAGCCAATAGGAGAGGTCCAGCCTAACCGGCCAGTTCCGCAGAGCCCTCCATTTTACCCATGGACAGACAACGGCCCCTTGCGTCTTTGGCCACAAAATCCAGGGCACCCAGGGAGTAACTTCACACTAGGCAACCCCCGATGTGAACACGTTCCACACACTGGGACAGCAGGCAGGTACCTCTTTTCCACTTACGCTAGGATGTCAGTAGGCAAGGCGCCCTTCCTCAGCATCTATGGCCTCTCTGTATGTGTTGGTTCAGAGGAATCTCTTCATTCTACCCCTGAGACACATGACAAGTATGAGGGGCCTGAGAGAGAGCCTAGAGATGGAACGGGGGAGGCTTCTGGCTGTACTGCTTCCCCGCGGGTAGAGAATAGCAGGTAGTCTCTCTGGAAGGTCTTAGCTTCTGTTGATTGACATACGCAATACAGTGGGGCGGACCGTGGCCAGGTGGAGCTTGTGGGCAGATGCAACCTCTCCGGCGACGAATAATTCCGCTGCTGCTTTGTCCGGTGAAAACCTCCCCCCGCCAAGTGGGATGGGTAGAGAACATTGACCCACACCCGCCAGGGGCCTTTCCTGGGACTAAAGATCCCAACACGGTCTCAACGTCGTCACCCTCTCAGCACACACCTTTCCTGCACACATAATCCTGCCTTTCTCCGTCAGGGCCCTATCCTACCAGGAAAAAAAGCAAGCCGCTCAAAAAGGCCGATGCCAGGGAAATCGAGGAAACACTGCCATTTTCCCCATTTTTGCTGTCTACATGTCCCCACCTCCGGTGCAAGGCTGCTTATGTGGCCGGGCTCCGAAGGCGAGGCCGAAATCCTGGCAGCCTGGGCCCCAGCAGTCCAATGCTTTATGGACGTGGGGACACGGATGACCTGTTTGCCACATACAGGAGGGTTCCCTGGGCCCTTCACTGGCTCGCCATTCAGCTCCACGACGTCCACTACTGGCCCTGGCCTTTGCTTTGGCTGCTGCCCCATTGAACGTGTGCTCCGGAGCCATCTTTCTCCACCCACCACTCTCATTCTGCCACCAGGGGATATGTGAGTGTGGGAGTCACCATTTGTCACTGGCAGCAGTCTCACAAGTCACTAGACTTCCAGGTACCCGCTGACCTAGGCTGCCTTCTGCCCTAGGCAAGGTCCCGAATCCTGCATCCCACAGGCTGACACCTGGGCACTGGCGGACCTTCATTTTTATCAACACAGAGGTCCGAGTGAGGGTCAGCAGGCCAGGTAGGTGAAGTCAAGGCCGGGTGGGCGGGGCTAAGGCATCTTTGCCATTGCCATGGAGACAGTCCCCCCACCGCAAGAGTGGGCGGAGCTTAGGATGGGCCTGGTGACAGGACTCAGCCAATGGCAGAGATCCGGCCCACCAGGCAGATGACACAGGGCCCTCCATTGTGACCTATGACACCTAGTGGCCACAGGGTTGGAGCACACCCTGGGAAAGGCTACGCAGGCACAAGGGAGGCCCTGGTGCGGACTGCTTCAGGGCAGTGGCAGAGCAGGCCAGATACCTCTTTCCCACTTTCCTGAGGATATCAGTACGCAAGGCATCCCCACGCAGCAGCTCTTGCCTCTCTGTCTCTCTGGATGTGTTCATTCTCTGAAATCTCCTTCCTCCTCCCCCTGAGTCACTTCACAGCTTGGAGTGCCTGACAGAGTGCCCAGAGACAAAAGAGCAAAGGGGGAAGGCCTCTGGCTCTACTGGTTGCCCATGGGCAGAGAAGTTCTGCTAGTCTATCTGGAAGGTCTAGAGAGTAGGGATTGATTGGGGAGCTACATCACGGGCGGACCTGGCCAGGTGAAGCTTGCTGACATGTGGCAGCCTCTCCGGAGACTACTAATTCCGCTCCTAACATTCTATGCAAATACCCGGCTGAGTGCCATGGGCAGAAAACATTGACACAGACCTGCCAGAGGCCTATTCTGGGTCTGAAGAGTCCACCCTGCTCTCCAGCAACTCATCCTCTCAGCACACACTTTGCCTGCACGCATGGAAACCGCCTCTCTCCACGAATGCCTTCACCTGCTAGGAAACACACCATGTCACTCAGCCAAAGGAGAGCACAGGCAAAGTCAACCGAAGCCCCCATTTTCAAGATTTGGCCTTCTGCTGCTCCACAGCCTCCGGTGGCACGCTGCATGTGCGTCACTTCTCGGCAGACAAGGCCGAAGTCCGGGCATCCAGGGCCCCAGTCGTCCAGAGTCTACGGATGGCGGCATATGGATCGCCTCTTTGCCTCGTACAGCAGGGAGGCCTGGGCCCTAGACTGGCTCCGCTAGAGCTCCACGACCTCAGCTATTTTCCCTGACCTTCGGCCCATGCCCTCGTGAGTGTGTCATCTCTGGTTACACTTCTCTTCCGACCACACGGAATCCGCCACCTGCGGATACCTGAGCGTGGAAGTCAACATCTATCACTGGCTGCAGTGTCACAGGTCCCTAGGTGTCTAGGCTCAGGCTGACCTTGGCTGTCTTCTGCCCAAGAAGGGAGCCTAATCCTTCCAAGGAAATGAGGCCACGTGCTCACTGGCCTTCATCCTTTCTTTCATCCACACAGCGGTCTAGATGAGGGGAAAGAGGCCAGGTAGGCCAGGTGAAGGCTGAGTGCGGGGCCTAAGGCTTCTTTCCCAATCACCATGGAGACAGCCACCGCAAGGCTGGCCGGAACTTCTGACGGGGACGGGTCACAAACACTCAGCCAATAGGAGAGGTCCAGCCTAACCGGCCAGTTCCGCAGAGCCCTCCATTTTACCCATGGACAGACAACGGCCCCTTGCGTCTTTGGCCACAAAATCCAGGGCACCCAGGGAGTAACTTCACACTAGGCAACCCCCGATGTGAACACGTTCCACACACTGGGACAGCAGGCAGGTACCTCTTTTCCACTTACGCTAGGATGTCAGTAGGCAAGGCGCCCTTCCTCAGCATCTATGGCCTCTCTGTATGTGTTGGTTCAGAGGAATCTCTTCATTCTACCCCTGAGACACATGACAAGTATGAGGGGCCTGAGAGAGAGCCTAGAGATGGAACGGGGGAGGCTTCTGGCTGTACTGCTTCCCCGCGGGTAGAGAATAGCAGGTAGTCTCTCTGGAAGGTCTTAGCTTCTGTTGATTGACATACGCAATACAGTGGGGCGGACCGTGGCCAGGTGGAGCTTGTGGGCAGATGCAACCTCTCCGGCGACGAATAATTCTGCTGCTGCTTTGTCCGGTGAAAACCTCCCCCCGCCAAGTGGGATGGGTAGAGAACATTGACCCACACCCGCCAGGGGCCTTTCCTGGGACTAAAGATCCCAACACGGTCTCAACGTCGTCACCCTCTCAGCACACACCTTTCCTGCACACATAATCCTGCCTTTCTCCGTCAGGGCCCTATCCTACCAGGAAAAAAAGCAAGCCGCTCAAAAAGGCCGATGCCAGGGAAATCGAGGAAACACTGCCATTTTCCCCATTTTTGCTGTCTACATGTCCCCGCCTCCGGTGCAAGGCTGCGTATGTGGCCGGGCTCCGAAGGCGAGGCCGAAATCCTGGCAGCCTGGGCCCCAGCAGTCCAATGCTTTATGGACGTGGGGACACGGATGACCTGTTTGCCACATACAGGAGGGTTCCCTGGGCCCTTCACTGGCTCGCCATTCAGCTCCACGACGTCCACTACTGGCCCTGGCCTTTGCTTTGGCTGCTGCCCCATTGAACGTGTGCTCCGCAGCCATCTTTCTCCACCCACCACTCTCATTCTGCCACCAGGGGATATGTGAGTGTGGGAGTCACCATCTGTCACTGGCAGCAGTCTCACAAGTCACTAGACTTCCAGGTACCCGCTGACCTAGGCTGCCTTCTGCCCTAGGCAAGGTCCCGAATCCTGCATCCCACAGGCTGACACCTGGGCACTGGCGGACCTTCATTTTTATCAACACAGAGGTCCGAGTGAGGGTCAGCAGGCCAGGTAGGTGAAGTCAAGGCCGGGTGGGCGGGGCTAAGGCATCTTTGCCATTGCCATGGAGACAGTCCCCCCACCGCAAGAGTGGGCGGAGCTTAGGATGGGCCTGGTGACAGGACTCAGCCAATGGCAGAGATCCGGCCCACCAGGCAGATGACACAGGGCCCTCCATTGTGACCTATGACACCTAGTGGCCACAGGGTTGGAGCACACCCTGGGAAAGGCTACGCAGGCACAAGGGAGGCCCTGGTGCGGACTGCTTCAGGGCAGTGGCAGAGCAGGCCAGATACCTCTTTCCCACTTTCCTCAGGATATCAGTACGCAAGGCATCCCCACGCAGCAGCTCTTGCCTCTCTCTCTCTCTGGATGTGTTCATTCTCTGAAATCTCCTTCCTCCTCCCCCTGAGTCACTTCACAGCTTGGAGTGCCTGACAGAGTGCCCAGAGACAAAAGAGCAAAGGGGGAAGGCCTCTGGCTCTACTGGTTGCCCATGGGCAGAGAAGTTCTGCTAGTCTATCTGGAAGGTCTAGAGAGTAGGGATTGATTGGGGAGCTACATCACGGGCGGACCTGGCCAGGTGAAGCTTGCTGACATGTGGCAGCCTCTCCGGAGACTATTAATTCCGCTCCTAACATTCTATGCAAATACCCGGCTGAGTGCCATGGGCAGAAAACATTGACACAGACCTGCCAGAGGCCTATTCTGGGTCTGAAGAGTCCACCCTGCTCTCCAGCAACTCATCCTCTCAGCACACACTTTGCCTGCACGCATGGAAACCGCCTCTCTCCACGAATGCCTTCACCTGCTAGGAAACACACCATGTCACTCAGCCAAAGGAGAGCACAGGCAAAGTCAACCGAAGCCCCCATTTTCAAGATTTGGCCTTCTGCTGCTCCACAGCCTCCGGTGGCACGCTGCATGTGCGTCACTTCTCGGCAGACAAGGCCGAAGTCCGGGCATCCAGGGCCCCAGTCGTCCAGAGTCTACGGATGGCGGCATATGGATCGCCTCTTTGCCTCGTACAGCAGGGAGGCCTGGGCCCTAGACTGGCTCCGCTAGAGCTCCACGACCTCAGCTATTTTCCCTGACCTTCGGCCCATGCCCTCGTGAGTGTGTCATCTCTGGTTACACTTCTCTTCCGACCACACGGAATCCGCCACCTGCGGATACCTGAGCGTGGAAATCAACATCTATCACTGGCTGCAGTGTCACAGGTCCCTAGGTGTCTAGGCTCAGGCTGACCTTGGCTGTCTTCTGCCCAAGAAGGGAGCCTAATCCTTCCAAGGAAATGAGGCCACGTGCTCACTGGCCTTCATCCTTTCTTTCATCCACACAGCGGTCTAGATGAGGGGAAAGAGGCCAGGTAGGCCAGGTGAAGGCTGAGTGCGTGGCCTAAGGCTTCTTTCCCAATCACCATGGAGACAGCCACCGCAAGGCTGGCCGGAACTTCTGACGGGGACGGGTCACAAACACTCAGCCAATAGGAGAGGTCCAGCCTAACCGGCCAGTTCCGCAGAGCCCTCCATTTTACCCATGGACAGACAACGGCCCCTTGCGTCTTTGGCCACAAAATCCAGGGCACCCAGGGAGTAACTTCACACTAGGCAACCCCCGATGTGAACACGTTCCACACACTGGGACAGCAGGCAGGTACCTCTTTTCCACTTACGCTAGGATGTCAGTAGGCAAGGCGCCCTTCCTCAGCATCTATGGCCTCTCTGTATGTGTTGGTTCAGAGGAATCTCTTCATTCTACCCCTGAGACACATGACAAGTATGAGGGGCCTGAGAGAGAGCCTAGAGATGGAACGGGGGAGGCTTCTGGCTGTACTGCTTCCCCGCGGGTAGAGAATAGCAGGTAGTCTCTCTGGAAGGTCTTAGCTTCTGTTGATTGACATACGCAATACAGTGGGGCGGACCGTGGCCAGGTGGAGCTTGTGGGCAGATGCAACCTCTCCGGCGACGAATAATTCCGCTGCTGCTTTGTACGGTGAAAACCTCCCCCCGCCAAGTGGGATGGGTAGAGAACATTGACCCACACCCGCCAGGGGCCTTTCCTGGGACTAAAGATCCCAACACGGTCTCAACGCCGTCACCCTCTCAGCACACACCTTTCCTGCACACATAATCCTGCCTTTCTCCGTCAGGGCCCTATCCTACCAGGAAAAAAAGCAAGCCGCTCAAAAAGGCCGATGCCAGGGAAATCGAGGAAACACTGCCATTTTCCCCATTTTTGCTGTCTACATGTCCCCGCCTCCGGTGCAAGGCTGCGTATGTGGCCGGGCTCCGAAGGCGAGGCCGAAATCCTGGCAGCCTGGGCCCCAGCAGTCCAATGCTTTATGGACGTGGGGACACGGATGACCTGTTTGCCACATACAGGAGGGTTCCCTGGGCCCTTCACTGGCTCGCCATTCAGCTCCACGACGTCCACTACTGGCCCTGGCCTTTGCTTTGGCTGCTGCCCCATTGAACGTGTGCTCCGGAGCCATCTTTCTCCACCCACCACTCTCATTCTGCCACCAGGGGATATGTGAGTGTGGGAGTCACCATTTGTCACTGGCAGCAGTCTCACAAGTCACTAGACTTCCAGGTACCCGCTGACCTAGGCTGCCTTCTGCCCTAGGCAAGGTCCCGAATCCTGCATCCCACAGGCTGACACCTGGGCACTGGCGGACCTTCATTTTTATCAACACAGAGGTCCGAGTGAGGGTCAGCAGGCCAGGTAGGTGAAGTCAAGGCCGGGTGGGCGGGGCTAAGGCATCTTTGCCATTGCCATGGAGACAGTCCCCCCACCGCAAGAGTGGGCGGAGCTTAGGATGGGCCTGGTGACAGGACTCAGCCAATGGCAGAGATCCGGCCCACCAGGCAGATGACACAGGGCCCTCCATTGTGACCTATGACACCTAGTGGCCACAGGGTTGGAGCACACCCTGGGAAAGGCTACGCAGGCACAAGGGAGGCCCTGGTGCGGACTGCTTCAGGGCAGTGGCAGAGCAGGCCAGATACCTCTTTCCCACTTTCCTCAGGATATCAGTACGCAAGGCATCCCCACGCAGCAGCTCTTGCCTCTCTCTCTCTCTGGATGTGTTCATTCTCTGAAATCTCCTTCCTCCTCCCCCTGAGTCACTTCACAGCTTGGAGTGCCTGACAGAGTGCCCAGAGACAAAAGAGCAAAGGGGGAAGGCCTCTGGCTCTACTGGTTGCCCATGGGCAGAGAAGTTCTGCTAGTCTATCTGGAAGGTCTAGAGAGTAGGGATTGATTGGGGAGCTACATCACGGGCGGACCTGGCCAGGTGAAGCTTGCTGACATGTGGCAGCCTCTCCGGAGACTATTAATTCCGCTCCTAACATTCTATGCAAATACCCGGCTGAGTGCCATGGGCAGAAAACATTGACACAGACCTGCCAGAGGCCTATTCTGGGTCTGAAGAGTCCACCCTGCTCTCCAGCAACTCATCCTCTCAGCACACACTTTGCCTGCACGCATGGAAACCGCCTCTCTCCACGAATGCCTTCACCTGCTAGGAAACACACCATGTCACTCAGCCAAAGGAGAGCACAGGCAAAGTCAACCGAAGCCCCCATTTTCAAGATTTGGCCTTCTGCTGCTCCACAGCCTCCGGTGGCACGCTGCATGTGCGTCACTTCTCGGCAGACAAGGCCGAAGTCCGGGCATCCAGGGCCCCAGTCGTCCAGAGTCTACGGATGGCGGCATATGGATCGCCTCTTTGCCTCGTACAGCAGGGAGGCCTGGGCCCTAGACTGGCTCCGCTAGAGCTCCACGACCTCAGCTATTTTCCCTGACCTTCGGCCCATGCCCTCGTGAGTGTGTCATCTCTGGTTACACTTCTCTTCCGACCACACGGAATCCGCCACCTGCGGATACCTGAGCGTGGAAATCAACATCTATCACTGGCTGCAGTGTCACAGGTCCCTAGGTGTCTAGGCTCAGGCTGACCTTGGCTGTCTTCTGCCCAAGAAGGGAGCCTAATCCTTCCAAGGAAATGAGGCCACGTGCTCACTGGCCTTCATCCTTTCTTTCATCCACACAGCGGTCTAGATGAGGGGAAAGAGGCCAGGTAGGCCAGGTGAAGGCTGAGTGCGGGGCCTAAGGCTTCTTTCCCAATCACCATGGAGACAGCCACCGCAAGGCTGGCCGGAACTTCTGACGGGGACGGGTCACAAACACTCAGCCAATAGGAGAGGTCCAGCCTAACCGGCCAGTTCCGCAGAGCCCTCCATTTTACCCATGGACAGACAACGGCCCCTTGCGTCTTTGGCCACAAAATCCAGGGCACCCAGGGAGTAACTTCACACTAGGCAACCCCCGATGTGAACACGTTCCACACACTGGGACAGCAGGCAGGTACCTCTTTTCCACTTACGCTAGGATGTCAGTAGGCAAGGCGCCCTTCCTCAGCATCTATGGCCTCTCTGTATGTGTTGGTTCAGAGGAATCTCTTCATTCTACCCCTGAGACACATGACAAGTATGAGGGGCCTGAGAGAGAGCCTAGAGATGGAACGGGGGAGGCTTCTGGCTGTACTGCTTCCCCGCGGGTAGAGAATAGCAGGTAGTCTCTCTGGAAGGTCTTAGCTTCTGTTGATTGACATACGCAATACAGTGGGGCGGACCGTGGCCAGGTGGAGCTTGTGGGCAGATGCAACCTCTCCGGCGACGAATAATTCCGCTGCTGCTTTGTACGGTGAAAACCTCCCCCCGCCAAGTGGGATGGGTAGAGAACATTGACCCACACCCGCCAGGGGCCTTTCCTGGGACTAAAGATCCCAACACGGTCTCAACGCCGTCACCCTCTCAGCACACACCTTTCCTGCACACATAATCCTGCCTTTCTCCGTCAGGGCCCTATCCTACCAGGAAAAAAAGCAAGCCGCTCAAAAAGGCCGATGCCAGGGAAATCGAGGAAACACTGCCATTTTCCCCATTTTTGCTGTCTACATGTCCCCGCCTCCGGTGCAAGGCTGCGTATGTGGCCGGGCTCCGAAGGCGAGGCCGAAATCCTGGCAGCCTGGGCCCCAGCAGTCCAATGCTTTATGGACGTGGGGACACGGATGACCTGTTTGCCACATACAGGAGGGTTCCCTGGGCCCTTCACTGGCTCGCCATTCAGCTCCACGACGTCCACTACTGGCCCTGGCCTTTGCTTTGGCTGCTGCCCCATTGAACGTGTGCTCCGCAGCCATCTTTCTCCACCCACCACTCTCATTCTGCCACCAGGGGATATGTGAGTGTGGGAGTCACCATCTGTCACTGGCAGCAGTCTCACAAGTCACTAGACTTCCAGGTACCCGCTGACCTAGGCTGCCTTCTGCCCTAGGCAAGGTCCCGAATCCTGCATCCCACAGGCTGACACCTGGGCACTGGCGGACCTTCATTTTTATCAACACAGAGGTCCGAGTGAGGGTCAGCAGGCCAGGTAGGTGAAGTCAAGGCCGGGTGGGCGGGGCTAAGGCATCTTTGCCATTGCCATGGAGACAGTCCCCCCACCGCAAGAGTGGGCGGAGCTTAGGATGGGCCTGGTGACAGGACTCAGCCAATGGCAGAGATCCGGCCCACCAGGCAGATGACACAGGGCCCTCCATTGTGACCTATGACACCTAGTGGCCACAGGGTTGGAGCACACCCTGGGAAAGGCTACGCAGGCACAAGGGAGGCCCTGGTGCAGACTGCTTCAGGGCAGTGGCAGAGCAGGCCAGATACCTCTTTCCCACTTTCCTGAGGATATCAGTACGCAAGGCATCCCCACGCAGCAGCTCTTGCCTCTCTCTCTCTCTGGATGTGTTCATTCTCTGAAATCTCCTTCCTCCTCCCCCTGAGTCACTTCACAGCTTGGAGTGCCTGACAGAGTGCCCAGAGACAAAAGAGCAAAGGGGGAAGGCCTCTGGCTCTACTGGTTGCCCATGGGCAGAGAAGTTCTGCTAGTCTATCTGGAAGGTCTAGAGAGTAGGGATTGATTGGGGAGCTACATCACGGGCGGACCTGGCCAGGTGAAGCTTGCTGACATGTGGCAGCCTCTCCGGAGACTATTAATTCCGCTCCTAACATTCTATGCAAATACCCGGCTGAGTGCCATGGGCAGAAAACATTGACACAGACCTGCCAGAGGCCTATTCTGGGTCTGAAGAGTCCACCCTGCTCTCCAGCAACTCATCCTCTCAGCACACACTTTGCCTGCACGCATGGAAACCGCCTCTCTCCACGAATGCCTTCACCTGCTAGGAAACACACCATGTCACTCAGCCAAAGGAGAGCACAGGCAAAGTCAACCGAAGCCCCCATTTTCAAGATTTGGCCTTCTGCTGCTCCACAGCCTCCGGTGGCACGCTGCATGTGCGTCACTTCTCGGCAGACAAGGCCGAAGTCCGGGCATCCAGGGCCCCAGTCGTCCAGAGTCTACGGATGGCGGCATATGGATCGCCTCTTTGCCTCGTACAGCAGGGAGGCCTGGGCCCTAGACTGGCTCCGCTAGAGCTCCACGACCTCAGCTATTTTCCCTGACCTTCGGCCCATGCCCTCGTGAGTGTGTCATCTCTGGTTACACTTCTCTTCCGACCACACGGAATCCGCCACCTGCGGATACCTGAGCGTGGAAATCAACATCTATCACTGGCTGCAGTGTCACAGGTCCCTAGGTGTCTAGGCTCAGGCTGACCTTGGCTGTCTTCTGCCCAAGAAGGGAGCCTAATCCTTCCAAGGAAATGAGGCCACGTGCTCACTGGCCTTCATCCTTTCTTTCATCCACACAGCGGTCTAGATGAGGGGAAAGAGGCCAGGTAGGCCAGGTGAAGGCTGAGTGCGTGGCCTAAGGCTTCTTTCCCAATCACCATGGAGACAGCCACCGCAAGGCTGGCCGGAACTTCTGACGGGGACGGGTCACAAACACTCAGCCAATAGGAGAGGTCCAGCCTAACCGGCCAGTTCCGCAGAGCCCTCCATTTTACCCATGGACAGACAACGGCCCCTTGCGTCTTTGGCCACAAAATCCAGGGCACCCAGGGACTAACTTCACACTAGGCAACCCCCGATGTGAACACGTTCCACACACTGGGACAGCAGGCAGGTACCTCTTTTCCACTTACGCTAGGATGTCAGTAGGCAAGGCGCCCTTCCTCAGCATCTATGGCCTCTCTGTATGTGTTGGTTCAGAGGAATCTCTTCATTCTACCCCTGAGACACATGACAAGTATGAGGGGCCTGAGAGAGAGCCTAGAGATGGAACGGGGGAGGCTTCTGGCTGTACTGCTTCCCCGCGGGTAGAGAATAGCAGGTAGTCTCTCTGGAAGGTCTTAGCTTCTGTTGATTGACATACGCAATACAGTGGGGCGGACCGTGGCCAGGTGGAGCTTGTGGGCAGATGCAACCTCTCCGGCGACGAATAATTCCGCTGCTGCTTTGTACGGTGAAAACCTCCCCCCGCCAAGTGGGATGGGTAGAGAACATTGACCCACACCCGCCAGGGGCCTTTCCTGGGACTAAAGATCCCAACACGGTCTCAACGTCGTCACCCTCTCAGCACACACCTTTCCTGCACACATAATCCTGCCTTTCTCTGTCAGGGCCCTATCCTACCAGGAAAAAAAGCAAGCCGCTCAAAAAGGCCGATGCCAGGGAAATCGAGGAAACACTGCCATTTTCCCCATTTTTGCTGTCTACATGTCCCCGCCTCCGGTGCAAGGCTGCGTATGTGGCCGGGCTCCGAAGGCGAGGCCGAAATCCTGGCAGCCTGGGCCCCAGCAGTCCAATGCTTTATGGACGTGGGGACACGGATGACCTGTTTGCCACATACAGGAGGGTTCCCTGGGCCCTTCACTGGCTCGCCATTCAGCTCCACGACGTCCACTACTGGCCCTGGCCTTGCTTTGGCTGCTGCCCCATTGAACGTGTGCTCCGGAGCCATCTTTCTCCACCCACCACTCTCATTCTGCCACCAGGGGATATGTGAGTGTGGGAGTCACCATTTGTCACTGGCAGCAGTCTCACAAGTCACTAGACTTCCAGGTACCCGCTGACCTAGGCTGCCTTCTGCCCTAGGCAAGGTCCCGAATCCTGCATCCCACAGGCTGACACCTGGGCACTGGCGGACCTTCATTTTTATCAACACAGAGGTCCGAGTGAGGGTCAGCAGGCCAGGTAGGTGAAGTCAAGGCCGGGTGGGCGGGGCTAAGGCATCTTTGCCATTGCCATGGAGACAGTCCCCCCACCGCAAGAGTGGGCGGAGCTTAGGATGGGCCTGGTGACAGGACTCAGCCAATGGCAGAGATCCGGCCCACCAGGCAGATGACACAGGGCCCTCCATTGTGACCTATGACACCTAGTGGCCACAGGGTTGGAGCACACCCTGGGAAAGGCTACGCAGGCACAAGGGAGGCCCTGGTGCGGACTGCTTCAGGGCAGTGGCAGAGCAGGCCAGATATCTCTTTCCCACTTTCCTGAGGATATCAGTACGCAAGGCATCCCCACGCAGCAGCTCTTGCCTCTCTCTCTCTCTGGATGTGTTCATTCTCTGAAATCTCCTTCCTCCTCCCCCTGAGTCACTTCACAGCTTGGAGTGCCTGACAGAGTGCCCAGAGACAAAAGAGCAAAGGGGGAAGGCCTCTGGCTCTACTGGTTGCCCATGGGCAGAGAAGTTCTGCTAGTCTATCTGGAAGGTCTAGAGAGTAGGGATTGATTGGGGAGCTACATCACGGGCGGACCTGGCCAGGTGAAGCTTGCTGACATGTGGCAGCCTCTCCGGAGACTACTAATTCCGCTGCTAACATTCTATGCAAATACCCGGCTGAGTGCCATGGGCAGAAAACATTGACACAGACCTGCCAGAGGCCTATTCTGGGTCTGAAGAGTCCACCCTGCTCTCCAGCAACTCATCCTCTCAGCACACACTTTGCCTGCACGCATGGAAACCGCCTCTCTCCACGAATGCCTTCACCTGCTAGGAAACACACCATGTCACTCAGCCAAAGGAGAGCACAGGCAAAGTCAACCGAAGCCCCCATTTTCAAGATTTGGCCTTCTGCTGCTCCACAGCCTCCGGTGGCACGCTGCATGTGCGTCACTTCTCGGCAGACAAGGCCGAAGTCCGGGCATCCAGGGCCCCAGTCGTCCAGAGTCTACGGATGGCGGCATATGGATCGCCTCTTTGCCTCGTACAGCAGGGAGGCCTGGGCCCTAGACTGGCTCCGCTAGAGCTCCACGACCTCAGCTATTTTCCCTGACCTTCGGCCCATGCCCTCGTGAGTGTGTCATCTCTGGTTACACTTCTCTTCCGACCACACGGAATCCGCCACCTGCGGATACCTGAGCGTGGAAATCAACATCTATCACTGGCTGCAGTGTCACAGGTCCCTAGGTGTCTAGGCTCAGGCTGACCTTGGCTGTCTTCTGCCCAAGAAGGGAGCCTAATCCTTCCAAGGAAATGAGGCCACGTGCTCACTGGCCTTCATCCTTTCTTTCATCCACACAGCGGTCTAGATGAGGGGAAAGAGGCCAGGTAGGCCAGGTGAAGGCTGAGTGCGGGGCCTAAGGCTTCTTTCCCAATCACCATGGAGACAGCCACCGCAAGGCTGGCCGGAACTTCTGACGGGGACGGGTCACAAACACTCAGCCAATAGGAGAGGTCCAGCCTAACCGGCCAGTTCCGCAGAGCCCTCCATTTTACCCATGGACAGACAACGGCCCCTTGCGTCTTTGGCCACAAAATCCAGGGTACCCAGGGACTAACTTCACACTAGGCAACCCCCGATGTGAACACGTTCCACACACTGGGACAGCAGGCAGGTACCTCTTTTCCACTTACGCTAGGATGTCAGTAGGCAAGGCGCCCTTCCTCAGCATCTATGGCCTCTCTGTATGTGTTGGTTCAGAGGAATCTCTTCATTCTACCCCTGAGACACATGACAAGTATGAGGGGCCTGAGAGAGAGCCTAGAGATGGAACGGGGGAGGCTTCTGGCTGTACTGCTTCCCCGCGGGTAGAGAATAGCAGGTAGTCTCTCTGGAAGGTCTTAGCTTCTGTTGATTGACATACGCAATACAGTGGGGCGGACCGTGGCCAGGTGGAGCTTGTGGGCAGATGCAACCTCTCCGGCGACGAATAATTCCGCTGCTGCTTTGTCCGGTGAAAACCTCCCCCCGCCAAGTGGGATGGGTAGAGAACATTGACCCACACCCGCCAGGGGCCTTTCCTGGGACTAAAGATCCCAACACGGTCTCAACGTCGTCACCCTCTCAGCACACACCTTTCCTGCACACATAATCCTGCCTTTCTCCGTCAGGGCCCTATCCTACCAGGAAAAAAAGCAAGCCGCTCAAAAAGGCCGATGCCAGGGAAATCGAGGAAACACTGCCATTTTCCCCATTTTTGCTGTCTACATGTCCCCGCCTCCGGTGCAAGGCTGCGTATGTGGCCGGGCTCCGAAGGCGAGGCCGAAATCCTGGCAGCCTGGGCCCCAGCAGTCCAATGCTTTATGGACGTGGGGACACGGATGACCTGTTTGCCACATACAGGAGGGTTCCCTGGGCCCTTCACTGGCTCGCCATTCAGCTCCACGACGTCCACTACTGGCCCTGGCCTTTGCTTTGGCTGCTGCCCCATTGAACGTGTGCTCCGGAGCCATCTTTCTCCACCCACCACTCTCATTCTGCCACCAGGGGATATGTGAGTGTGGGAGTCACCATTTGTCACTGGCAGCAGTCTCACAAGTCACTAGACTTCCAGGTACCCGCTGACCTAGGCTGCCTTCTGCCCTAGGCAAGGTCCCGAATCCTGCATCCCACAGGCTGACACCTGGGCACTGGCGGACCTTCATTTTTATCAACACAGAGGTCCGAGTGAGGGTCAGCAGGCCAGGTAGGTGAAGTCAAGGCCGGGTGGGCGGGGCTAAGGCATCTTTGCCATTGCCATGGAGACAGTCCCCCCACCGCAAGAGTGGGCGGAGCTTAGGATGGGCCTGGTGACAGGACTCAGCCAATGGCAGAGATCCGGCCCACCAGGCAGATGACACAGGGCCCTCCATTGTGACCTATGACACCTAGTGGCCACAGGGTTGGAGCACACCCTGGGAAAGGCTACGCAGGCACAAGGGAGGCCCTGGTGCGGACTGCTTCAGGGCAGTGGCAGAGCAGGCCAGATACCTCTTTCCCACTTTCCTCAGGATATCAGTACGCAAGGCATCCCCACGCAGCAGCTCTTGCCTCTCTCTCTCTCTGGATGTGTTCATTCTCTGAAATCTCCTTCCTCCTCCCCCTGAGTCACTTCACAGCTTGGAGTGCCTGACAGAGTGCCCAGAGACAAAAGAGCAAAGGGGGAAGGCCTCTGGCTCTACTGGTTGCCCATGGGCAGAGAAGTTCTGCTAGTCTATCTGGAAGGTCTAGAGAGTAGGGATTGATTGGGGAGCTACATCACGGGCGGACCTGGCCAGGTGAAGCTTGCTGACATGTGGCAGCCTCTCCGGAGACTACTAATTCCGCTGCTAACATTCTATGCAAATACCCGGCTGAGTGCCATGGGCAGAAAACATTGACACAGACCTGCCAGAGGCCTATTCTGGGTCTGAAGAGTCCACCCTGCTCTCCAGCAACTCATCCTCTCAGCACACACTTTGCCTGCACGCATGGAAACCGCCTCTCTCCACGAATGCCTTCACCTGCTAGGAAACACACCATGTCACTCAGCCAAAGGAGAGCACAGGCAAAGTCAACCGAAGCCCCCATTTTCAAGATTTGGCCTTCTGCTGCTCCACAGCCTCCGGTGGCACGCTGCATGTGCGTCACTTCTCGGCAGACAAGGCCGAAGTCCGGGCATCCAGGGCCCCAGTCGTCCAGAGTCTACGGATGGCGGCATATGGATCGCCTCTTTGCCTCGTACAGCAGGGAGGCCTGGGCCCTAGACTGGCTCCGCTAGAGCTCCACGACCTCAGCTATTTTCCCTGACCTTCGGCCCATGCCCTCGTGAGTGTGTCATCTCTGGTTACACTTCTCTTCCGACCACACGGAATCCGCCACCTGCGGATACCTGAGCGTGGAAATCAACATCTATCACTGGCTGCAGTGTCACAGGTCCCTAGGTGTCTAGGCTCAGGCTGACCTTGGCTGTCTTCTGCCCAAGAAGGGAGCCTAATCCTTCCAAGGAAATGAGGCCACGTGCTCACTGGCCTTCATCCTTTCTTTCATCCACACAGCGGTCTAGATGAGGGGAAAGAGGCCAGGTAGGCCAGGTGAAGGCTGAGTGCGGGGCCTAAGGCTTCTTTCCCAATCACCATGGAGACAGCCACCGCAAGGCTGGCCGGAACTTCTGACGGGGACGGGTCACAAACACTCAGCCAATAGGAGAGGTCCAGCCTAACCGGCCAGTTCCGCAGAGCCCTCCATTTTACCCATGGACAGACAACGGCCCCTTGCGTCTTTGGCCACAAAATCCAGGGCACCCAGGGACTAACTTCACACTAGGCAACCCCCGATGTGAACACGTTCCACACACTGGGACAGCAGGCAGGTACCTCTTTTCCACTTACGCTAGGATGTCAGTAGGCAAGGCGCCCTTCCTCAGCATCTATGGCCTCT
>NW_026975525.1:0-43981 GCF_030014295.1 Loxodonta africana
ATATCAGTAGGCAAGGCGCCCTTCCTCAGCATCTACGGCCCCTCTTTGTATGTGTTCTTTTAAAGAAATCTCTTTTTTCTACCCCTGAGACACATCACAACTATGAGGGGCCTGAGAGGGAACCTGGAGATGAAACAGGGGAGGCTTCTGGCTGTACCGCTTCCCCGTGGCTAGAGAATAGCAGTTAGTCTCTCTGGAAGCTCTCAGCTTCTGTTGATCGACATGGGCAATATGGTAGGGGCGGACCCTGGCCAGGTGGAGCTTGTGGGCACATGCAACCTCTGGGGGAAGAATAATTCCGCTGCTGCTTTGTATGGTGTAAACCTCCCCACGCCAAGTGGGATGGGCACAGAACATTGACCCACACCTGCCAGGGGCCCTTCCTGGGACTAAAGATCCCAACCTGGTCTCAACCTTGTCACCTTCTCAGCACATACCTTTCCTGCACACATAATCCTGCCTTTCTCCGTCGGTGCCTCATCCTACTAGGAAAAAAGCATGCCGCTCAAAAAGGCCGATGCCAGAGAAATCGAGGAGACACTGCCATTTTCCACATTTTTGCTGTCTACATACCCCCGCCTCCGGTGGAAGGCTGCCTATGTGGCCGGGCTGCGAAGGCAAGGCCGAAATCCTGGCATCCTGGGCCCCAGCAATCCAGTGGTTTATGGACGTGGGGACCCGGATGACATGTTTCCCACATACAAGAGGAATCCTTGGGCCCTTCACTGGCTCGCCATTCAGCTCCGCGACGTCCACTACTGGCCCTGGCCTTTGGCCGGTGCCCCATTGCGCGAGTGCTCCGGAGCCATGTTTCTCCACCCATCACTATCATTCTGCCACCAGGGGATATGTGAGTGTGGGAGTCACCATTTGTCTGTCACTGGCAGCAGTGCCACGAGTCACTAGACTTCCAGGTACCAGCTGACCTAGGCTGCCTTCTGCCCCAGGCAAGGTCCGGAATCCTTTATCCCAGATGCTGACACCTGGGCACTGGCCGACATTAATTTTTATCAACACAGAGGTCTGAGTGAGGGTCAGCAGGCCAGCTAGGTGAAGTCAAGGCCAGGTGGGCGGGACTAAGGCTCCTTTGCCATCACCATGGAGACAGTCCCACCACCGGAAGAGTAGGCGGAGCGTATGATGGGCCCGGTGACAAGACTGAGCCAATGGCAGAGATCTGGCCCGCCAGGCAGATGACACAGGGCCCTCCATTATGACCTATGACACCTAGTGGCCACAGGATTTGAGCACACCCTGGGAAAGCCTACGCAGGCACAGGGGAGCCCCTGGTGCGGACTGGTTCAGGGCATTGGCAGAGCAGGCCAGGTACCTCTTTCCCACTTTCCTGAGGATATCAGTACGCAAGGCATCCCCACTCAGCATCTCTTGCCTCTCTCTGTCTCTCTCTGGATGTGTTCATTCTCTGAAATCTCTTCCTTCTCCCCCTGAGTCACTTCACAGCTTGGAGTGCCTGATAGAGTGCCTAGAGACCAAAGAGCAAAGGGGGAAGGCCTCTGGCTCTACTGGTTGCCCATGGGCACACAAGATCTGGTAGTTTATCTGGAAGGTCTAGAGAGTAGTGACTGATGGGGTAGCTACATCACCGGCGGACCCTGGCCAGGTGAAGCTTGCTGACATGTGGCAGCCTCTCTGGAGTCTACTACTTCTGCTGGTAACATTGTATGCAAATACCTGGCTGAGTGCGAAGGGCAGAAAACATTGACACATACCTGCCAGAGGCCTATCCTGGGTCTGAAGAGTCCACCCTGGTCTCCAGCGACTCATCATCTCAGCACACACTTTGCCTGCACACAGGGAATCCGCCTCTCTCCACGATTGCCTTCTTCTGCTAGGAAACACAGGATGGCACTCAGCCAAAGGAGAGCACAGGCAAAGTCAACTGAAGCCCGCATTTTCAAGATTTTGCCCTCTGCTGGGCCACAGCCTCTGGTGGCACACTGCATGTGCGTCACTTCTCCGAAGACAAGGGCGAAATCCGTGCATCCAGGGCCCCAGCAGTCCAGAGTCTGCGCATGGCGGCATATGGATCACCTCTTTGCCACGTACAGGAGGGAGGCCTCGGCCCTAGACTGGCTCTGCTAGAGCTCCACGACCTCAGCTATTTTCCCGACCTTTGGCCCGTGCCCTCGTGAGTGTGTGACCTCTAGTTATACTTCACCTCCGACCACTCTCGATCCGCCACCTGCGGATACCTGAGCGTGGACATCAACATCTATCACTGTCTGCAGTGTCACAGGTCACTAGGTGTCTAGGCTCAGGCTGCCCGTGTCTGTCTTCTGCCCAGGCAAGGAGCCTAATCCTTCAAAGGAAATGAGGACACGTGGTCAGTGGCCAACATCCTTTCTTTCATCTACACAGCGGTCTAGATGACAGTAAAGAGGCCAGGTGTGCCAGGTGAAGGCTGAGTGCGGGGCCTAAGGCTTCTTTCCCAATCACCATGGAGACAGCCACCGCAAGGGTGGCCAGAACTTCTGACGGGGACGGGTCACAAACTCTGAGCCAATAGGAGAGGTCCAGCCTAACCGGCCGGTTCCGCAGAGCCCTCCATTTTACCCATGGACACGCAACGGCCCCTTCTGTCCTTGGCCACAAAATCGAGGGCACCCAGGGAATAACTTCACAGTAGGCAACTGCTTATGTGGACACGTTCGACACACTGGGACAGCAGGGAGTACCTCTTTTCCACTTACACTAGGGTACCAGTAGGCAAGGCGCCCTTCCTCAGCATCTATGGCCCCTCTCTGTATGTGGTCATTCAGAGAAATCTCTTCATTCTACCCCTGAGACACATCACAAGTATGAGGGGCCTGAGAGAGAGGCTGGAGATGAAACGGGGTAGGCTTCTGGATGTACCACTTCCCCGTGGCTATAGAATAGTAGGTAGTCTCTCTGGAAGGTCTTAGCTTCTTTTGATCGACATGTGCAATACAGTGGGGGCGGACCCTGGCCAGGTGGAACTCGTGGGCAGATGCAACCTCTCCGGCGACGAATAATTCTGCGGGTGCTTTGTGTGGTGAAAAGCTCTCCCTGCCAAGTGGGATGGGCAGAGAACATTGACCCACAGCTGCCAGTGGCCTCTCCTGGGACTAAAGATCCCAACCTGGTCTCAGCATCGTCACCCTCTAAGCACACACCTTTCCTCCATACATAAGCCATTCCTTTCTCCGTCAGTGCCTTATCCTACTAGGAAAGAAAGCATGCCGCTCAGAAAGGCCGATGCCAGGGAAATCAAGGAGTCACTGCCATTTTCCAAGTTTTTGCTCTCTCCATGTCCCCGCCTCTGGTGGATTTCTGCGTATGTGGCCGGGCTCCGAAGGCAAGGCCGAAATCCTGGCTGCCTGGGCCCCATCAGTCCAATGGTTTATGGTTGTGGGGATACGGACGACCCGTTTGCCGCATTTAGAAAATGAACATTCAATATAGAACATAGAGTATGGAATAGAGAATATAGAAAATATAGAGTATAGAAGAATTCAGAATATTGAACATAGAATATAGAATGTAGAATACAAAACACACATTATGAAATAAAGTATAAATTACACAGAACATAGAATATATATTATAGAATATAGAATGTAAAATATAGAATACACAATATAGAAGAATATAGGACAAATGTAGAATATGCAGTATAGAATATAGAAAAATATAGTATGTAAAAAGAGAATCTGGAAGAACGTTGACTATAGAATACAGAATATAGAGGAATTTAAAATATAGAATGTGGAATATAAAATATGCAATGTAGAATATGGAAGAATATTGTATGAAGACAAATATGGAATATAGAACATCAAATATAGAATACAGAGTATGGAATAGAGAATATACAAAAATAGAGAATGTAGAAAAACATCGAAGAACACAGATCACAGAATATAGAGACTTTAAAATATAGAATATGATACAGAGAACACTGAAGATACAATACAGAATATAAAAGAACTTTGAAAATAGAAGAATATAGTGTATAGAAGATTTGGAATAAAGAAGAGTACAGAATATACATTATAGAAGAACATAGCATAAAGAATACAGAATATAGAAGAAAATAGAATATAAATTCAGAATATAGAATACAGAAGAATATAATATGTACAATGTAGAATAGCGATTATAGAATGCAAACTATAGAATGAAGAATATAGGAGAATATAAATTACAGAATACAGAAGATTATAAATTATACAATAGACATGATTATGGAAAATACAATGTAGAATGTAAAATGTAGAATATAGGAGAAAATGGAATACAGAATATACAAGAATATGGAATGTTGAATATAGTATCAAGAATATGGAATATAGAATACACAAAAATATAGTATATGTAAAATATAGAAAAAAGAAAATTGAATATAGAACATAGAATACAGAAAAATCTAGAATATAGAATCTAGAAGAATATAGACTGTAGAATTTAGAATACAGAATGTAGAATATAGAAGATTTTAGAATATAGAACATAGAATATACAGTACAGAATACAGAATATGGAATATACAACCTAGACTATGGAAAAATATAGAAATAGAATATAAAAGAATATAGAACATAGAAGAATATAGAATGTAGAATATAGAATATAAAATACAGAATATAGAGTATAGAAGAATTTAGAATGTAGAATATAGAATATGGACTATAGAATACAGAGGAATATAGTATATAGAATATAGAACATAGAAGATACAATACAGAATATAAAAGAAAAAAGAATATATATCATAGAAGAATATAGAATATGGAAATATGAGAATGTAGAATATAATTATAGAAGAATATAGAATGTTGAAAAATAGAGAATACAGAATATAGGAAAACATAGAGCATAAATTTAGAATATAGAAGATACAGATATATGAATGCAGAATATAGAAGAATAAAGAAAATAGATGACAGACTACAGAATATAGAAGACAGAACGCAGAAGAAAATAGAATACTCACAAATATAGGGTATAGGATATACACTACTGAAGAATACAGAATACAGAAAGTAGAAGAATATAGATTACAAACTATAGAAGAATATAGAATGTAGAATAGAGAATACGGAATAGACTATAAAAGAGAATATTAGATTACAGAAGAATATAGAGATTAGAAGGCAGAATATACAATAAAAATATAGAAGATAGAAGAATACAGAATTCAGAAAAATTTAGAACATAAAATGTAAAATATAGAAAAAAATTGAATATAAAATGTAGAATGGAGAACATGGAATATGGAATAGGGTACAGAGAAGAATAAAGAATATTGAAAATTTTAAAATATAGAATGTAGACTGCAGAATATTGAATATAGAATTTAGAATGTACAATATACAATACAGCAGATAGAAGAATATAGATTATAAGTGAAGAATATAGAATAAGAATGTAGAAGAGTATAGAATGCAGAACATAGAAGAATATAGAACGTAGAATACAGAATAAGGAATATAGAATGTAGAATACAGAAGAATAGAGTATATAAAAATATAGAATATAGAACATTGACTATGGAATATAGAATACAGAGTATGAAATAGAGAATATAGAAAAAATATAGAATAGAGATAAATATAGACTATAGAATATAAAAAAAAAATTTTTTTTATAGAATAGAATATGTAGAAAGTAGAATTTAGAATATAAAATATAGAATATAGAACATAGAATATAGAGGAATATAGATTATAGAAGATTCTGGAATACAGAATGTAGAATTAAATACAGAATATAGGAGATGGAATATAAGAGAATATAGAATGCAGAATATAGTATACAGAATATGCAATATGGAATATAAAATATGGAAAATTATAAAATATATACACTATATAAAAAAATTGAATATAGAATACAGACAATGGAACATAGAAAAATACAGAATAAAGGATATAAAACATAGAATAAAAATACATAACATAGAGAATAAACATTACAAATATAGAAGATTACGGAATGTAGAATGTAAAATACAGAATATACAATATAGAAGAATATATGATACAGACTATGGGAGAATATAGAGTATAGAATGTAGAATACAGAAAATTATATAGAAAAGTATATAATATAGAAAAAGAACACTGAATATGCAACACAGAGTATGGAATATAGAATGTAGAAGAACATAGAATATAGAATGTAGAATACAAAATATAGAATATGAAATAAAGCATAAAGAACACAGAATATAGAACAATATAAAGAATATAGAAGATAATGGAATATAGAATATAAAATGCAGAATATACATACAGAAGAATATAGAATACAGAATATAGATGAATATAGAATATAGAAGGAAGAATGAAGAATATGGAATATAGAATACAGAAAAATATAGTATGTAGAAAAATATAGACGAATATGGAAGAAAATAGAATACAACATAGAATATGGAGGAATTTAAAATATACAATGCAGAAAGTAGAATATGGAATATGAAATGTGCAATATAGAATATAGAGGAATATTGTATGTAGAAAAATATAGAATATAGAACATCGAATATAGACTAGAGTATGGACTATAGAATATAGAAAAATATAGAATACAGAAGAACATAGATTATAGAATGTAAAGAATTTCAAATATAGAATATGGAACATAGAACACTGAAGATAGAATACAGAATATAAAAGAACTTTGAAAATAAAAGAATATAGTGTATAGAGGATTTGGAATAAATAAGGATACAGAATATACATTATAGAAGAATATAGCATGGATAACAGAATATAGAAGAACATAGAATATATGTTTAGAATATAGAATACAGAAGAATATAAAATGTACAATGTGAAATACAGATTACAGGATGCAAAATATAGAATGAAGAATATAGGAGAATATAGATTATAGAATATATAAGATTATAAATTATACAATACAGAAGATTATGGAATATAGAATGTAGGAGAATATGGAATACGGAATATAGAAGAACATAGAATGTTGAATATAGTATCAAGAATATGGAATATAGAATACACAAAAATATAGTATATGTAAAAATATAGAAAATGGAAGATTGAATATAGAACATAGCATATAGAAGAATGTAGAATACAGAATGTAGAATATAGAAGATTTTAGAATATAGAATGTAGAATATACTTTATAGAATATAGAATACAGAAGAATATAGTATAAAGAAAAATATAGAATATACAACATAGAACATCGAATATAGAATAGAGAGTATGGAATATAAAAAAAAGGAAAATATAGAATATAGAAGAACATAGAATTTAGAATGTGGAATATAGAATACAGAGGAATTTGGAATATAGAATACAATACAGGGTATTAATAGAGAATATAGAAAAGCATAGAATAGAGATAAATATAGAATATAGAGTATGTACAAAGTACAATAGAGAATATAGAGTATAAAATATAGAATAAGGAACATAGAATATAGAAGAATATACATTACAGAATATAGAAGATTCTGGAATATAGAAGATGGAATATAAGAGAATATAGAATGTAGAATACAGTTTACAGAATATGCAATATGGAATATAGAATACTGAAATTATAAAAAAAATATAGACTATAGGAAAAAACATTGAATATAGAATACAGACAATGGAATATAGAAAAATATAGAATGTAGAATACAGAATATAAAATATAGAATAAAAAATACATAATATAGAGAATATACATTATAGCATATAGAAGATTATGGAATATAGAATGTACAATGTAAAATATACAATATAGAACAATATATGGTACAGACTATAGAAGAATATAGAATATAGAATACAGAAAATTATACAAAAAAATATAGAATATAGAAAAAGAACATTGAATATAGAACACAGAGTATGGAATATAGAATATAGAAAAAATAGAATATAGAAGAACATACAATGTAGAATACAAAATATAGAGCATGAAATAAAGCATAAAGAACACAGAATATAGAAGAATATAGATTATAGAATATAGAAATAATGGAATATGGAATGTAAAATACAGAATCTACAATATAGAAGAATATAGAATTCAGAATATAGAATAATATAAAATATAGAAGGAAGAATGTAGAATATGGAATGCAGAATACAGAAAATTATAGTATATAGAAAAATATAGAATATGGAAGAACATAGAATAAAGAATTTAGAATGTAGAATACAGAACATAGAATATGGAAGAATTTAAAATACACAATGTAGAATATAGAATATGGAATATAGAAGAATACTGTATGTAGAAAAATATAGAATATAGAATACAGAGTATGGGATATAGAATATACAAAAATATAGAATATAGAAGAACATAGATTATAGAATATAGAGAATTTAAAATATAGAATATGGAACACAGAACACTGAAGATAGAATACAGAATGCAAAAGAACTTTGAAATAGAAGAATATAGTGTATTCTATATTTTACATTGTACATTCCATAATTTTCTATATTCTATATTCTATAATCTGTATTCTATAGTCTTTATTCTATATTTTATATTCTATTTCTGTATTCTACATTCTACTTTCTATATTCTAAATTCTGTATTACATGTTCTTGTATAATCTATATTCTGTATTGTATAGTCTTCTACTGTGTATATTCTTCTATAATGTATATTCTATATTCTTCTGTATTCTATATTCTAATTCTTCTATATTCTCTATTCTTCCATATTGTGTATTCTACATTCTACTATCTTCTTTTTCTTGTATTTTCTACAGCCTTCTCTATTCTCCATTCTTCTATATTCTAAATTTATATTCAATATTCTTCTGTAATGTATATTCTATAATCCATATTCTTGTTTATATTCTTCTGTATTCTATATTCTTCTGTATTCCATATTCTTGTATATTCTATATTCTACTATTTTCTATATTCTTTTACATTCTGTATTCTATCTTCTGTGTTCTATGTTCAGTTTTCTCCTATGTACTATTTCCTTCTATATTCCATATTCTATATTCTAAATTCTTCTATATTCTATATTCCACATTCTAAATTCTATCTTCTATATTCTATATTTTCCTATATCCTATAAACCATAGTCTCTATTCTATATTCGATGTTCTATGTTCTATATTCTATATTTTTCTCTATGCTATATTCTTCTGTATTCTATATTCCATATTGTATAGGCTACATTTTAAAATCTTCTATATTCTACATTCTATATTAAACATTTGCAATTTTTCTATATTCTATATTTTTCTATATTCAATCTTCTATTTTCTATATATTTACATATACTATATTTTTGTATATTCTATATTCCATATTCTCTATACTGTACTCAACATTCTATATTCTTTTCTGCAGGACTCTCCGTTCAGGTCTATTCTTGCCTGCGGGACTCTCCGTCGGGGCCTATTCTTGCCTACAGGGCTCCTCTATTCTGGCCTGTTCTTGCCTGTGGGACTCTCTGTTCCGGCCTGTTCTCGCCTGCAGGCCTCTCCGTTAGTGCCTCTTCTTACCTGTGGGGCTCCGCTATTCGGGCCTATCCTGGCCTGCGGGACTCTGCGTCCGGGCCTATTCTCGCCTGCGGAACCTTCCGTTCGGGCCCATTCGTGCCTGTGGGACACTCCGTTCGGTCCTATTCTTGCCTGTGGGATCATTCGTTTGGGCCTATTCTTGCCTGTGGAACCTCCGTTCGGGCCTAATCTTGCCTGCGGGAGCATCCTTTCGTTCCTCCTCTTGCCTGCGGGGCTCTTCTATTTGGGCCTGCTCGTGCCTACGGAGCTCCGTTATTCGGGCCTGTTTCAGCCTGCGGGCCTCCGTTATTCGGGCCTGTTTGAGCCTGCGGGCCCCGTTATTCGGGCCTGTTCATGCGTGCGGGGCTCCGCTATTCGGCGTGTCCGCACGTGCGGGCTTCTGCTATTGGGGCCGTTCGTCAGTGCGGGGCTCCGCTCTTGGGGCCTGCTCGTGCCTGCGGAGCTCCGGTATTCGTGAGTGTTCTTGTGTGGCGGTTCCGCTATTCGGCGTGTTCGTACGTGCCAGGCTCCGCTATTCCAGCCTGTTCGTGCCTGTGGGGCTCCTCTATTCGGGCATGTTCTTGCCTGCGGGACTCCTCTGTGCGGTCCTATTCTTGCCTTCGGGACTCTGTTCGGGCCTATTCTTGGCTACAGGAATCTCCGTTCTGGCCTATTCTTGCCTGCAGCACTCTCCATTTGGGCCTATTCTTTCCTGCGGGACTCTCCGTTCAGGTCCGTTTTTGCCTGCAGGACCCTGTTGAGGCCTATTCTTGCCTACAGGGCTCCTCTGTTCTGGCCTGTGGGAATCTCCGTTCGGGCTTATTCTGGCCTTCGGGACTCTCCATTCTGGCCTATTCTCGCCTGCGGGACTCTCCGTTAAAGCCTATTCTGGCCTGCGGGACTCTGTTCGGGCCTATTCTTGCCTGCGGGGCTCTTCTATTCAGGCCTATTCTTGCCCGCGGGACTGTGTAAGGGCCTTTTCTTGCTTGCCTGAGTCCCGGTTCGGGACTATTCTTGCCTGCGTGAGTCCCAGTTCGGGACTATTTTTGCCTGCGGGACTCTCCTTTCAGGCTTCCTCTTGTTTGCGGGGCTCCTCTTATTCCGGCCTCTTTGTGCCTGTGGAGCTCCGTTATTGAGGCCTTTTTCTGCGTGCGGGGCTCCGCTATTTGGGCCTGTTCTTGCCTGTGGGGCTCCTCTATTAGGGGATATTCTTGCCTGTGGGACTCTCAGTTTGGGCCTATCCTTGCCTGCGGGATTCTCCATTTGGGCCTATACTTGCTTGCAGAACTCTCTGTTCGGGCCTATTCATGCCTGCGGGGCTTTCCTTTCGAGACTATTCTTGTCTGCGTCCTTTCGGGCTTTTCCTCACCTGCGGGGCTCCGCTATTTGGGCCTGTTCATGCATGCGGGCTACCCTATAGAACTATACGATACAGAATATAGATTATAGAAGAACATAGAATACAGAATTTGGAATATAGAAACTAGAATGTAGAATAAAAGAAAAGAATGTAGAATACAAAATATAAAATATAAAATGGAGAGTATTGATTATGGATTATAGAATATAGAAAATTATGAAATGTAGAATGTAAAATACAGAAGAATATAGAATGCATACTATAGAAGAACACAGAATGTAGAATATAGGATATAGAATATGGAACATAGGATATACCATACGGAAAAACAGTATATAGAAAGATAAAGAATACTGAACATAGAACTTTAAATATACAATATAAAATACAGAGAATGGAATATAGAACCTAGATTATGGAAGAATATAGAAATAGAATATAAAAGAATATAGAATTTAGAATGTAGAGTATAAAATATAGAATATAGAAGAATTTAGAACGTAGAATATAGAATATGGACTATAGAATATAGAGGAATATAGTATATAGAAGAACATAGAAGATACAATACAGAATATAAAAGAAAAAAGAATACAGAAAAATACAGAGTATAGAAGAATAAGGAATATGGAAAAGAGGAGAATGTGGAATATAATTATAGAAGAATGTAGAATATTGAAAAATATAGAATACAGAATATAGGAAAACATAGAGCATAAATTTAGAAGATATAGGATATAGAATGCAGAATATAGAAGAATAAAGAATATAGATGACAGACTACAGAATTTAGAAGATAGAATGTAGAAAAAAATAGACTATTGACAAATGGAATATAGGGTATAGGATATACAGTATTGAAGAATAGAGAATAAAGTAGAAAAATACAGATGTCAAAATATAGAAGAATGTAGAATAGAGAGTATAAGAGAATAGATTACAGAAGAATATAGAATATAGAGATTAGAAGGTAGAATATACATAAAAAATATAGAATATAGAATTCAGAAAAAATTTAGAATATAAAATGCAGAATATAGAATATAGAAGAAAATGGAATGTAGAATGGAGAATATAGAATATGGGATAGGGAATAGAGAAGAATAAAGAATATTGAAAAATTGAGAATATAGAATGTAGACTAGAATATTGAATATAGAATTTAGAACGTACAATATGGAATATAGCAGGTAGAAGAATATAGATTACAACAGAACAGTATAGAATGTAGAATAAGAATGTAGAAGAGTATAGAATACAGAACATAGAAGAATATAAAATGCAGAATGTAGAATATAGCATATGGAATATAGAACGTAGAATACAGAAGAATATAGGATATAAAAAATATAGAACATCGAATATGGAATATAGAATACAGAGTATGGAATAGAGAATATAGAAAAATATAGAATAGACTTAAAGAATGTAGAGTATGTACAAAGTAGAATAAAGAACATAGAATACAGAAGAATATAGATTATAGAATATAGAATATTCTGGAATATAGAATTAAATATAGAAGATGGAATATAAGAAAATATAGAATGTAGAATATAGTTTACAGAATATGCAATATGGAATATAGAGTACATAAAATTATGAAAAATATAGAATATAGAAAACAACATTGAATATAGAATACAGACAATGGAATATAGAAAAATAAAGAATTTAGAATACAGAATGTAGAATACAGAATGTAGAATACAGAATATAGAATATAAAACATAGAACAAAAATACATAGTATAGAGAATATACATTATACAATATAGAAGATTATGGAATATAGAATGTAGAATGTAAAATACAGAATTTACAATATAGAAAAATATATGATACAGACTATAGAAAAATATAGAGTAAAGAATGAAGAATATAGAATACAGAAAATTGTATAGAAAAATATAGAATATAGAAAAAGAACATTGAATATAGAACACAGAGTATGGAATATGTAATATAGAAAATATAGAGTATAGAAAAATATAGAATGTAGAATACAAAATATAGAATATAAAATAAAGGGTAAAGAACACAGAATATAGATTATAGAATGTAGAAGATAACGGAATGTAGAATATAGACTTTAAAATACAGACTACAATATAGAAGAATATAGAGTACAGAATATAGTAGAATATAGAAGGAAGAATATGGAATAGAGAATACAGAAAAATATAGTATATAGAAAAATATAGACTAGAAGTATATGGAAGAATATAGAATTTAGAATGTAGAATATAGAATACAGAGCATAGAATATGGAAGAATTTAAGATATACAATGTGGAATGTAGAATATAGAATATGAAATATGAAATATAGAATATAGAAGAATAGTGTATGTGGAAAAACGTAGAATGTAGAACATCAAATATAAAATAACAGAGTATGGAATATAGAATATACAAAAATATAGAATATAGAAGAATATAGATTATAGAATATAGAGAATTTAAAATATAGAATATGGAACATAGAACACAGAAGATAGAATACAGAATATAAAAGAACTTTGTAAACAGAACAATATAGTGTATAGAGGATTTGGAATAAAGAAGAATATAGAATATACATTACAGAAGAATATAGCTTAAAGAATACAGGATATAGAAGAAAATAGAATATAAATTTAGAATATAGAATGCAGAAGAATATAAAATGTACAATGTAGAATACAGATTACACAATGCAAAGTATACAGTGAAGAATACACGAAAGTATAGATTATAAATCATACAATATAGAAAATAATGGAATATAGAATGTACAGTGTAAAATATAGAATATAGGAGAACATAGAATACGGAATATAGAAGAATATAGAATATACAAGGGTATGGGAAATACAAGAAAAAGAATATAGTAGAATGTAGAATACAGAATATTGAAGAATACAGAATATGGAATAGAGAATATAGAAGAATTAGGATATAGAATACAGAAGAATACAGAATATACATTATAGAAGAATGTACACAGTAGAAAACTATACAACAAAGAATATAGATTACTGAAGAACATAGAATACAGAATTTAGAATATAGAATGTAGACTACAGAATATAAAATACAGAATAAAGACTATAGAATACAGATTGTAGAATACAAAGAATTATGGAATGTAGAAAGTAAAATATAAAAGAATACAGAATGTAGACTATAGAATATGGAACATAGAATATACCACACAGAAAAATATAGTATATATAAAAACAAAGAATGTAGAACATAGAACTTTGAATATACAATATAGAATACAGAGTATGGAATATAGAACCTAGAATATGTAAAAATATAGAAAGAGAATATAAAAGAATATAGAACACAGGAGAATTTAGAATGTAGAATATAAAGTATAGAATATAGAGAAATTTAGAACGTAGAACATAGAATATAGAGGAATATAGTATATAGAAGAACATAGGACATAGAAAATACAATGCAGAATATAAAAGAAAAAAGAATATAGAGTATAGAAGAATATGGAATATGGACAATAGGAGAATGTAGAGTATAATTATAGAAGAATATAGAAAACTGACAAACAGAATACAGAATATAGGAAAATATAGAGCAAAAATTTAGAATATAGAAGATATAGGATATAGAATGCAGAATATAGAAGAATACAGAATATAGACGACAGACTACAGAAAATAGAAGATAGAACGTAGAAGAAAATAGAATATGGACAAATATGGAATATAAGGTATCGGATATATACTATTGAACAATATAGAATAAAGAAAGTAGAAGAATATAGATTACAGACTATAGAAGAATATAGAATGTAGAATAGAGAATATGGAATAGAGAATACAAGAGAATATTAGATTACAGAAGAATATAGAATATAGAGATTAGAAGGTAGAATAAATACTAAAAAATATAGAATATAGAAGAACATAGAATTCAGAAAAATTTAGAATAGGAAACGTAGAATATAGAAGAAAATGGAATATAGAATGTAGAATAGAGAACATAGAATGTGGAATAGAGTATAGAGAAGAAAAAGAGTATTACAAAATTTAGAATATAGAATGTAGACTGTAGAATATTTAATATAAAATTCAGAATGTACAATACAGAATATAGCAGATAGAAGAATATAGATTATAAGAGAAGAATATAGAATGTAGAATAAGAATGTAGAAGAGTATAGAATACAGAACATAGAAGACTATAGAATATAGAATGCAGAATGTAGAATATGGAATATATAATATAGAATACAGAAGAATATAGTATATAAAAAATATTGAATATAGAACACAGAATATACAATATGTGATATAGAATACAGGGTATGGAATAGAGAATATAGAAAAATATAGAGATAAATATAGAATAGCATATGTACAAAGTAGAATACAAAATATAGAATAAAGAACGTAGAATATGGAAGAATATAGATTGTAGAATATTGAAGATTCTGGAATATAGAATGTAGAATTAAATATAGAAGATAGAATATAAGAGAATATAGAATGTAGAATAGAGTATACAGAATATGCAATATGGAAAATAGAATACAGAAAATTATTAAAAATATAGACTAGAAAAAAATAGAGAATAAAATCAAAGGAATTAGAAAATATAGAATTTAGAAAATAGAATGTAGAATACAGAATATAAAATATAGAATAAAAATACATAATATAGAGAGTATACATTATACAATATAGAAGATTATGGAATATAGAATGTAGAATGCAAAATACAGAATATACAATATAGAACAATATATGATACAGACTATAGAAGAGTATAGAATGTAGAATATAGAATACAGAAAATTATAGAATATGGAAAAAGAACATTGAATACAGAACACAGGATGGAATCTAGAATATAGAAAATATAGAATATAGAAGAATATAAAATGTAGAATACAAAATATAGAATATAAATAAAGCATAAAGAACACAGAATATAGAAGAATATAGATTATAGAATATAGAAGATAATGGAATAAGAATATAGAATGTAAAACAAAATATACACTATAGAAGAATATAGAATATAGAAAAATGTAGAATATAGAAGGAAGAATGTAGACTGTGGAATATAGAATACAGAAAAATATATAGAATATGGAAGAATATGGAAGAACATAGAATAAAGAATTTAGAATGTAGAATACAGAATATAGAGCATAGAATATGGAAGAATTTAAAATATACAATGTAGAATATGGAATATGAAATATAGAATATAGAAGAATATTGTATGTAGAAAAATATAGAATATAGAACATTGAATATAGAATGCAGAGTATGGAATATAGAATATACAAAAATATAGAATATAGAAGAACATAGATTACAGAAAATAGAGAATTTGAAATATAGAATATGGAACATAGAACACTGAAGATAGAATCCAGAATGTAAAAGAACTTTGAAAATAGAATATAGTGTATTCTTCTATATTTTACATTCTACATTCCATAATTTTCTGTATTTTATAATCTGTATTCTATTCTATAGTCTTTATTCTACATTTTATATTGTGTATTCTACATTCTACTTTCTATATTCTAAATTCTGTATTATATGCTCTTATATAATCTATATTCTGTATTGTATAGTCTACTGTGTATATTCTTCTATAATGTGTATTGTATATTCTTCTGTGTTCTATATTCTAATTCTAAACATCCCCACATAACCCTGCTCACCTGGAACCATTGATGAGAGTTTCCAGACAACTCATCTGGGGACCAACAACCCAGATACCCCAAACCCAACCACCCTGCAATCAGCAGAGCACACACACAGCACCCAACCCCAAAACTAGGAAGATCACCCACTGCACCCACAGCCAGGGTCCAGCTGGACAGACAAACACACCACCTCAACAGAAACACCACCTATATCCTCAACAGCCCCAGGAGAGACCCACACTCACACATGCAGTCAGTCATTCCTCCACCAACCCTGAGAAGGGTAGTGAGAGCATCAAAATGGCAAAATTAGAGACCAGAGCAAAACACAGGCCTAGCCTACTTGGATATATCAAAACAAAACAAAATTTCAGGGTTCAACAAACACACAGTAAATAAATACATATAATAATTTCTTGATGCTTCGGAAACAACAGACAATATCAAATCACAAAAAGAAGCAGGACAGGATGGAGTCAGCAAGTGACTGAAATAAAGAACAAAAAAACTGCCGGGGGTAAGAAACAGCCTGTGAAAACACAGGCAAAACCAAGAAAAATATAGACAAAATCAAGGAAGGCACTGACAAAATGAAAGAAAGCAACAAACAAACAAAAAACCCATTGTTGTCAAGTTGTTTACAACTCATAAAAGCGATAAAGAATGCAGGAAAACAATATAAAAATGAAACAACTAGAAACCATACAAAAACATCAACTAGAAAGCCAAAAGATTAAGAATAAAATTTCAGAAACAGACAACTCAAAAGAAGGATATAGGACCAGAATTGAAACGATGGAAGACAGATTAGTGAAATTAAAGAAAAGTCCCTTGATACCAATTTGAGGAAAAATCAGAAAAAAGAATGAAGAAATCCTAATAATTATGTGGGACACTATCAAGAGGAAAAACTTGCATATGATAAGAGATCCAATGGATGGGGCTGGGTGCAATGCAAAACACAGAGACAATTGTCAAAGTAATCCTGGCAGAAAACTTCGCTATCTATCATCATGAAAGACAAGAAGATACCCATCCAAGAAGCGCAATGAACCCCACACAGGATAGAGCCCAAAGAAAGTCACCAAGACTTATAAACAAATGTGCAAATAAAAAGGACCAAAGACAAAGAATCCTGAGATCAGCTAAGGAAAAATAAAGTCACCTATCTAAAAAGGGGAACCAATAAAACTAATCTCCAACTATGTAGCTAAAACCACGTAGGCAAGAAGACAGTGGGAAAACCTATATAAAAGGTTGAAGGCAAAAAAAAACCCAGTCGGCAATTCTATATTCAGTAAAACTGTCTCTCATATACAATGGCAACATTAGAATATTTCCAGATACGCAGAAATTAAGGGAATTTGTAAAAACCAGACCAAACTTACAAGAAATATTAAAGAGAGTCCTTCGAATAGAGAACCAAAAACATTAAACAATAATCTGATATTTGGATGCAGGACAGACCACCCAGATACCAACCCAAATAAAGAATTTTAAAAATAAAACAAAGCTAAAAGGCTAAAAACAGGGAACCAAAGACATCAATATGTAAATGATGACACCAAAACAAAAAAGAGGGAATAAATGGTGTAGTTATAGAACTTTCATATGGAGAGGAAGCCAAAGCGATATCAATAAATAAAAGACTGTTTTAAACTTAGGAAGATAACGGTAAATTTCAAGGTAATAACATAGAGGCGGTCTGGTGGTGCATTGGTTAAGTGCTCGGCTGCTAACCAAAATGTCATTGCACTGAAAGTCTTAACTAAAGAAATCTAGAAAGAGAAAGAAAGAAAGGACATCCAAATTGGAAGGAAGAAGCAAAATTTTCCCTATACACAGATGAAATGAACCTATACATAGAAAACTCCAAGGATTCCACAAAAAAACTACTGGAACTAATAGAAGGATTCAGCAAAGTAGCAGGGTACAATATCAACATATAAAAAATCAGTTGGATTCCTCTACATCAACAAAGAGAACTTCAAAAAGTAAATCACAAAAAGAATGCCATTTATAATAGCCCCCCAAATGATAAAATACTTGGGAATAAATCTAACCAAGGATATAAAAGACCTATACAAAGAAAACTACAAAATGCTACTGCAAGAAACCAAGAGACCTATATAATTGGAAGAAAAAAAAATGCTCATGGATAGGAAGACTCAACACCATAAAAATGTCAATACTACCTGAAGTGATCTACAAATATAATGCAATACCGATCCAAATTGCAACAGCATTCTTTAATGAGATGGAAACACTAATCACCAACCCAATGTGAAAAGGAAAGAGGCCTTGGATAAGTTAAGTGCTACTAAAGAAGAACAAGGTAGAAAGAAGGCCTCGCACTACTGAATCTTAGAACCTACTATACAGGCATGGCAATCAAAACAGACTGGTATTTGTACAATGACAAACACACAGACCGATGGAAGAGAACTTCGAACACAGATGTAAATCCATCCTGCTATGGGCCGCTGATATTTGACAAAGGGCCGAATTTTGTTAAATTGGGAAAAGACAGTCTCTAACAAATGGCACTGGCAAAACTGAATGTCCATCTGTAGAAAAAATGAATCAGGACCCATACTTCACATCATAAACAAAAACTAACTCAAAATGGATCAAAGACCTAAATATAAAACCTAAAACAAAAAGGATTTCATTTTACTTGTTTCAGCAATCAACATCCATGGAAGCAGCAGTGGGCAAATCTGCTACAAAAGACCTCCTTAAAGTGTTAAAAAGCAAGGATGTCACCTTGAAGACTAAGGTGCCCCTGACCCAAGCAATGAAAGCTGGATGATGAGTAAGGAAGACTGAAGAAAAATTGGCATCTGTTGGTGAAGAATATTGAATATATCATGATGTGCCAAAATAAGGGACAAATCTGCCTTGGAAGAAGTACAGCCAGAATGCTCCTTAGAAGCAAGGATGGTGAGACTTCATCTCATATACTTTGGGCATGTTGTCAGGAAGGATCAGTCTCTGGAGAAGGACATCATCCTTGGGAAAGAATAGGGTCAGTGAAAAAGAGGAAGGCCCTCAACAAGATGGACTGACATGGTGGCTGCAACAATGGGCTCACGTATAGCAATGATTGTGAGGATGGCACAGGATCGGGCAGTGTTTCCTTTTGTTGTGCAGAGGGTGGCTATGAGTCAGAAATGACTCGAGGGCACCTAGCAAAAACAACAACAATAATTTAAGGAGATGGAAATTATAACAAAGTACCGAATACAAATTAACATTAATCTTTCTCAAACTCTTGCAAAAGAAAATAGGAGGGAACACTTTGTAACTGATTCTACGATGACATAATCGCCCTGACACCAAAGCCAAAAAACCCACAATATCCCTTATGAATATGAATAAAATCTTCAACAGAGTACTAACAAACCAAATCCAGCAGCAAAATACTAGCAAACCAAACATAGCAGCATATTGAAAAGACTATAAACCACGTCCCAGTGGAACTTATCCCACAAATGCAAGAGTTGTTAAGCATAAATATCAATTAATTAAGAAAATGAAGGAAAAATGATTTGATTAATGAATGCAGAAACATTATTTCACAAAATCCAAGACCCTTTCATAATAAAATCATTCAACAAACTAGAAATGTAAGGAAACTACATGTATCTGATTAAGGACACTTATGAAATACCCACAGCTAACATCACACGCATTGGTGAAAGACTACAAGTTTTCCCCTAACATCAGGAACAAGACAAGGATGCCTGATTTCATAACTCTTATTCTACATATTTCTGGAAATACTAGACGGAAAAGTTAGGCTAAATTTTTTTTTAAAGGCATTTGGATTTGGAAAGAAGTAAAATTTTTCCTATTCAAGATGACAAGATCTTATACATAGAATATCCTAAGGAATTCTCTCTCTCTCTCACATACACACACCCAAAAATATACAATACAAAAAAAAAAACAAAAAGAAACTGTTAGATTTAATATACAAATTCAACAGAATGGCAGGATATCAGATCAACACACAAAAATACAGTTCTGGAAAGCCAAATTTTTATTATTTATCTGTTTATTTATCTATCCATCTATTTAGTGATTTGTTGATATAGCTATCTCTTTAACTACTTATTCATCTATTCATTCATGCATATGTCTGTCTGTATGCCCGCCCATCCATCCATCCATCCATCCATCCATCCATCCATCCATCCATCCATCCATCCATCCATCCATCCATCCATCCATCCATCCATCCATCCACCCACCCACCCAACCACCCACCCACCCACCCATCCATCCTTCCATCCATCCATCCATCGTGTTCATTCATTTATTTATCTCTCTCTCTGTTTACTTATTACCCTTTTGAGCTTCACATTTCTTCAACACCAAACTTCAAAATGACCTGGATTTTAAGGGAGAAAACATGTCAATGACTTCTTAATTATGCCTATGGGAAAAATTGATTCACTTGATTAGTTTTCTTCATTACACGTTTGCTTTAAATCTGCTTTAAATTACTTCTCATGAAGCTTGATCCAAAAAAATTGGATGATCTTTTTTTTCTTTTTTTTCCTTATTTGTATGAATTTAAAGAGCTTAAATTTGGAGGAAAAAAGACTTAATGATTCTCTCTTGGTTCACTATTTGGGCCCAAGCACCCATGTGTATAGACTCAGTGCTTCTCAGGTGGTGGCAAAAACATTCATTTGCCCTGTGTTGGCTATTAGGTAGGAAGGTTGCCCCTGGCTGGAAGGAGGTCAGCCCTCAACAGTGATCATGTCGTTGGGAGAGTCTTTTGAACCTGAGCAGAGAGAGTGACTATATTTATAGAGTTTGTTTAAGTAATTCTCAGTGCAGAGAGTTTGTTCTATTTTTGTTTGTTGAGATTTTAGTAGAACCACGTAACACAGGGGTGTAGAAAGCTGTTAAAAGGATTTGTGCCTGTGTTTGAGCAAAGCAGTGCAGGTGATGCTTCCATCCCTGAATCTTAGTTTATGTAAAATAATAATCAAAAAAGCGGTAAAAACAGCAGCATCAATAATAATCATCATTAAAGCTCTTTGTTGAGTGCAGCATTCTGGACAATGTTGTAAGTTGTTTGCATGTGTTAACGAATTTACTTTTTAATAAACAATATTAGTGGTAGATGCTATTACCGGTAACACTTGAAAGTTAATAATTAATACCTGAATCAAGAGAGCAAATACCTTCTTACCTGTCCAGGCCCCTTCCAAGATTATATTGATTTTATATTTGCATTTTTGTTTTCTGGTTATAAAATCAAGTGCCAAAAACTGCACAAGTTTCACATTATTCAAAATTTACAAATGTCACCTTCATATTCTAGGTATATTTCCAGCAGTGAACAAAAGTGAGGCAAGTGTTGACCATTCATAGGACTCAATTCTTCAGTTAGACTCTGAGATTTGGTTTCCAGAATGCTTATGTTTTATCCTATGACTGACTCAATGATTGTTTGACGACTGGAGTTTCTTTGTAAGGTGTTTTAGAGAATAATGAGATAAAATATTTCAAATTAAGAAGTAATTATGTTATAAATTATAATTGAGGAAAAATGAAGATAAGAACTTACTGATGTGACTTATATCTCTGTGTGTGATAGAGTTAACCTATGTATTTTCTCTCTAAACTCTGACCTACATCACCTTTCTTCTTAAGTTATTGCACATTTCTTTTTCCTACTTGAGCACAGCAGCTGTCTTATGTCATCCCAAGGAATTAGGTAAGAGAGTTGGCTGGTTAAAATCCCACTTCACTTTAATTTTTCCAGATTAAATATATCTCATTCAAATAGAACAAATTTAAGTGGGCATCATGCCAAAATCTAAATTCCTGTCTATGAACTTGGAGACATTTAAACCTTAGGGGCTGAAACATTTATGTTGGATCTGTGGACTTCCAGAAAGCTGAGTCTCTTACTTCTATGGTCAAGCCAACTTGTTTATTTTGAGAATAAAATTATTGCAGTATTTAACATAATATCTCCTACATTATACAATTCTCAGTATTGCATGAATATTTTGTACAGAAAAAAATCAAAGTAAATATTAGTCGATTACTAATCACATGGAGTCTAAATCTACACGCATATTTTAAAGGTAAAATAGAGTTAACTGGTTTTTCTTTTTTTAACATTCAGTTAAGATCAGTTATTTGATTTGTTTTTCACTTGAACAAATATATTTTGAGCCTTGACCCTTTGTTCTTTTTTTTTTCTCCCAGGAGTGTAGATACTAAAAAAACTAGGCCTCATAAAATATCACCTACAATTTCTACAATGTGCTTAATTGTGGGCTAGAGACCTAGTTCCCCCAGAAGGCCTCTGAGAAACAAAATATGAATTCCACCATGATTAGGCAGTCAGCCCATGTCTATCAAGAGGTTGAAAGCCTCATATAAGGATGAGAAAATGAGTTTGAACATTTCTTTTTTTATTAAAATTTTTCGTGGTAAATGATTGAAGGCTTATTGTCTGAAGCAAAAAAAAAAAAACCAAAGGCCATCTTGCACACTCGTAGTGTGGTAACGGTTCCTGAAGTGTGTTTCAGATTAGAGGTTTCTACAGTTTTGGGTTCCTTTTCAAATCTATTTCTCTGCCACCCCGTAGAGGTGCCAAATAAAGTAGCTTGATTATTCATGATATATGCAGTTTGTCTCTGTGACTCTTTGGTATATATAACCAACAAACAATATAATTTAACTTAAAACTTTGTGAAAGACGGACTTGCTGTGAGTATGTAACACTATCCCCAAGTGGGGTGACAGGGAAATCTGTTTAATTTTGCAGACCCCTTCCCCAGCGTCTTACCTAATGTTTTATTTCAAATAAAATTTCCTGGGAAAATGAAACATATCTCTATATGAGACACTATATATCTCAACTGAAATAAGTTTTAAAATTAATTACTTTATATCTGGAAAAGAATGTGGATGTCTACACATCTAATGAAGAAGAATGTGCTTTTCAATGCAGTAGCTTATTCTTCAGTTTTAAAAACATGACCCGCTGGATGTGAGCAGTCTCCTTCATAACAACAACCATTCAAATTTCAAATAGCTGTTTTAGGCCACTAATTACTCTGAATTTAACCTAAAATATTACAATACCTTGGAGACTTTACTACAATTCATATCAAAAAGATCAATATACAACTAATCTCAGGGACACTATTTAAAGGAATGTGTTTTATTTGATAAATTATGTAGAGTGGATTGTATTGTTTTTTTTTGCACACTCATTTCCTTGATTTGCATGATTTCTGGGCTGCCCAAATTATTCAGATTACATTTGAACGATTTCTGCAAAAATGAGTAGCAAGGTAAGTTATGGGAGATTGATTTGACCATACATTGAACTGAAATTTTCTTGGGGCGGCAATCACAAAGGAGCAAGGTGAGAGACATTTCTTGGTAAGGTGAGATAAGGGTTAGGGTTTGAAGGTCCAGTGCAACCCCTACTGGGCAACAAGGCCCTGCAGCTATCACTCATAGTCTTGATTGGGGTAGAAAAAACATTTCTTTCTTATTTTTGCCTTACCACTTTGTATTATGCTTAGGACATAGTCATGTTCAGGAATGTTATTAGAAAGGTGAAAGGTTGTAAACTATGTAAAGTATTTCAAGCAATACAAACACCTGTTGAGAAACTTATGCAGTGGTATTAAAATATTTTGTAAATTGTTTTATTTTTAGTGAAATATATATGCTTATATGCATATGTATATATGTGTATATAATGTGTAACTGTCTAGTTTTCATAACCGATTTTGAATACATGTACATTATCTCAACAAGTTGATGTTTTTAGTTCCTTTCTCCATTTTCATCATGTGCCCTTCATTTCAAATTTCTCCTGTATGTTTAGTGCATTTCTATAAATTACACGAGAAAAATTCCTAATATGATACTGTTAGTTAAAAAAAAAAAGCGGTTGCCATCAAGTCTATTCTGACTCAAAGCCACCCTGTAGGACAGAGTAGAACTGCCCAGTATGGCTTCCAAGGAGCCGCTGGTGGAATCGAGCTGCAAACCTTTTGGTAAGCAGCCCTAACTCAACGACCGCGACAGGTATGAATATGATCAAAGGTCATGAGAAATGATTAGCAAGTTTTGAAAAGATCTACCATGTTTTACCAAAACTATGCTACTGCATATCTGATAACGTTGCTCACAACATTTTTGGCCTAATAATTTAATAAAGTTTTTTTGCTTAACTAGGTTTTAATATTTTTGGATTATTTATTTCAGGCCTTCTATCTCATTTTTGATGTATCACTTATTTGTATATTTTTTTCCACTTAGTCAGCTCTTTTCATTTTTATTATTAATTTTTGGTAAATTGGATTTTATTTGTGATATTAAAATTTTTTATTCTAAGAATTTAATTTGGGTTCTTGTTTAGATTTATAATTCTTTACATAAAATTTTTGGGGGTAAAAACTACAAAATCAAAATAACGACCCCCACTTAGTGAAATGAGCATTCCAATAGATTGGAAATTGTTGCCAGTGTTCCCATTTTCTTTTTTTTAATAAATTTTTCCTTCCATATATATGTTTATATTACTTTGTCATTCAAAAGTTTATACACGATTTTTTTCATGGCATTGGCTGCAATCCCTATTGTGTCAGCACTCTCCCCCTTTCCACCCCACATTCCCACATTCCATTTGTCCAATTTTCCTGTCCCTTCATGCCTTCCCCTCTCTGTTTTTTGGCAGGTGTAGCCCATTTGATGTCATATACTGTTCGTTTTATAGGCCTGTCTTACCTTTGGCTGAAAGGTAAACTTCGGGGGTGGCTTCGGTTCTGAGTTAGAAGGATCTCCGGGGCCAGAGTCTCCAGGGTTCTTCTCTGACTGGGATTACAACACAAAGTCCTGGACAGAGTGGGAGAAAATGTAGAACAGACGATCAAATTCACAAAAAGAACAGACTTCTCTACATATTTTATTGAAGGAACCCTGGTTGTACAGTTGTTAAGCACTGGGTTTTAACCCAAAGGTCAGGGGTTGGAACCTACCAGGAACTTCAAGGGAGAAAGATGTGGCAGCCTGTTTCCATAAAGATTAACCCACTGCCATCCAGTAGATTCCAACTCATAGTGACCGTATAGGACAAAGTAGGTTTCAAAGGCAGTAAATCTTTACAGGAGCAGACTGCCACATTTTTCTCCCTCAAAGCACCTAGTAGGATCACACCACCAACTCTTCTGTTATCAGCCAAACACATAACCACAGCACAAACAGGGCTCCTTCTGTACTGATGGTAGCTTAGAAATCCTATGGGGCAGTTCTGCTCTGCCCAAGGGGTCACTATGAATTGGAATTGACTCCATGGCAATGGGCAGAGTATATAATTTATTGATGATATATAGGCATATAATAGTTATATAACTTCTATAAACCCACTGCCATGGAGTCAATTGCAACTCATAGTGACCTTATAGGACAGAGTAGAACTGCCCCGTAGGGTTTCCAAGGCTTTAAATCTTTACAGGAGCAGACTGCCACATCTTTCTCCTCCTGTTCAGCAGCTGGTGGGTTCCAGCTACCGCCTGCCTTTCAGTTACCAGCTCAGTGCTATAATCACTACAGCAGGATCAAGACTCCTGATAACTTCTACAGCTATTGTATTCTTACTTTCCTATTTTTCTATCACACCCAGTTATCAAGCTATTTTATCACATTTATATCCGTAAAATTTTACGTTGTTTTTCCTCCTCTTCATTCTCTTATCAGCATTTAAAAAAAAATTTTATTTTTAACTTGATCATTTTCTTTCAGATTTTTATTAAAAAATTGCATCATGGTCTGAAATATATAACCTATCTTGAAATTTAGATTGTATTTACATCAATTGGTTTACAGTGAACTAGCTTGCAATGACATTTATTTTGTCCTTTCAGTTACGTGTGTTTGCATTTGATATTTTTAAAACATAAGCCAGTTTTTTGCATAACCATACTTAAATAATATTTTATTATCATTGAGTATTGTTATTACTAATGTAAAAAATTTTAAGAATATTAAAAATATACTCATAATGTATTAAAATATTGCAAACTATAAATTATAATTTATACAATTTATCGAACACTTTTAGCAAGTTAAATGTTTTTCATTTATCAGGTTTTCAAAAACAGTAAAGCTTTTAAATAGAAAATTTTTTTCTTTTTTGTGTTGTTATTTTTATTTGTCATATTCTATTTCATGGGTTAGAATATTCAAAAAAATCATAATGTTGTTAGAATAAGTCTTTGTTTTTTTCTGAATTATACAAACATCCATCATTATTTTATATCACTGTGTTTGCTGTTTTAGAAAAATGCACTGTTCTTTGAGAAAGGCCTATAATGAAGAATGATGGTTCAATAGGATCAAAGCTTTTTAGAATATATGAAATGTGTGTAATACCTTTCCTATATAACTTAGTGATATGATTACTTATAGTCAAATGTGCCTTAGTTTATACCAACTTGGCTGACTATAGATAATGTTAAAAACCAAATTTCTACAAGATTAGATTTGTATATGAACCCATAAGTTTAACTTGCAATTTATGAATGGGAAGTTTCAGACAAGAGCTTTCTAATTCATGAATGGCAACTACAGGTTATGAGTTCTTATACAAATTTAATTTTGTAAAAATTTTGTTTTTAACAGTTCTGGTGATGGGGATGGGATTAATGGAACGTTTTGAACTAGGTTAAGCTCAGCAGGCAAGTCTTAATTGGTTAACTCACATTTTGGCTTCTGGGAAGGTCAGGCATTTGCAGAAACTAGACTTAGGTTTGGTTTGCTGATGTGGGGCTTAGCATAAGTGACTGCACCTTAGACCAAATATAGTCAGGTCATCAATAAATATAACTTTATGATAGATCATTGAAATCTACATGCTAGAATTGTATTTATATTTGCATGTATGTATAATCAACAGTTGGTATTGTCAATTACTTTTCTTATTTGTCACACTTTATATTAAAGCTGACTAGTTTTTATTGAAAATAATTTTAATTTCTCAACTTTGTTGAGCAATCTTTGTAATAACAATTACCTAAAACTTTCAAATTTTAATGGGGCATCAATACCTTTTGACTCCATATCTCAACTGAGGAGCAAGTAATAACATTTTACTAACTGACATTTCGTCCAAGTGCAGTTTAAATGTAAATTTCCCCTATTAATATAAAAGGACCAAGTCAAATTCAAAAGGCCATTCTTGACATGTTCCTTGAGTTAAACTTAGATTAATAACTGCTAATGTAACATTTTAATGTTTCTTTCTCCAGCCCTTCTTAAAGGTCTTGCATATTTGTTTTTTGCCTGGGCAACAAATTTCCACATGCAATTACAGATATTATAGAAATAACCACCAATTCATTTGTAAGAGTTGTAGTACTCCTGACATACAAATGCTAATATAACATTTATTACAACCTATAGCCAATATAATTTCAAAATTGAGAAATGGAGAAAGAAATTCTTTTTGTAAGAATATTATACCATATTTGAACATCACTGTCATGTTTAATTACTTAAATGAATGGAGTGGAAGATTTTTTTTCTCATACCAAGTAAGCACATCTCTGATCTCTCATCTTGAAGATATTTAAAAGGGGAGAAAAGACTCATGTTGGCAAATCATCTAAATGTTTATTTCCAGATAATATTTCTATTTTGAAAAAAGTAAAAAAAAAAACTTTATCTTTTTTTTTTTTCCAAATTGGCCATTGCTCAACAGATGCAGATTCAGTGTAAAGAGACAGGGAGAGAAATAGTCACCTAAAGTGATTCAAGGAAATTCTACTGCATTTAATAATCATTTTGTTTTCTTCTGAAGGACATTCAATGTTGTTTACATTGAATTTTCAGATATTGTATGCTTTATTTTTATTTAAGCCATGAAGACAGAAAATCAAACTTTTGGAGCAGAATTTATTCTTCTTGGCTTTTTCCAATATGGCCAAATGAACACTGTCCTCTTTGTCACCATTGCGGGCCTCTTCTCAGTGACTTTGATGGGGAATATCATACTGATCCACGTCATCCGACTGGACACTCCGCTCCACACTCCCATGTACTTCCTCCTCAGTCAGCTCTCCTTCATTGACATGATGTACATCTCCACCACGGTACCCAAGATGGCAGCAAACTTTCTGTCAAATAATAAGACCATTACTTTTTTAGACTGTAAGATTCAAACCTTTGTAGTCTTGACCCTTGGTGGAACTGAAGCTCTTCTTCTTGGTTTCATGTCTTATGATAGATATGTAGTGATCTGTCACCCTTCACATTATCCTGTGCTCATGAGCAAGACGATCTGTTTGTCCATGGTCACATGTGCATGGGCCAGTAGTTCTATCAATGCTTTAATACATACATTGCATGTATTTCAACTTCCATTCTGTACATCTCGGATCATTAACCACTTTTTCTGTGAAGTTCCATCTCTAATGCCTTTGGTGTGTCAGGACACCTCCCAGTATGAATTTACTGTCCTCTTTAGTGGCCTTATCATTCTGCTACTACCATTCATGGCCATTCTGGCTTCCTATGCCCGGGTGCTTGTTGCGGTGTACCAGATGAGCTCAGGTAAAGGGCAGACAAAAGCCATCTCCACGTGTTCCTCTCATCTGATTGTGGCAAGCCTATTCTATGGGACTACTCTCTCCACCTATACAAGGCCACATTCCTTGCATTACCCTGAGGAAGATAAAGTGGTCGCGGTATTTTACAGTATCATTATACCTCTTCTGAACCCATTTATCTACAGTCTGAGGAATAAGGAGGTCATGGGGGCCATGAGAAGAGTGCTGGGAAAATGGATATTTGTACAGAAAATATGACTTTAGGAACCCTTTATAGTTTGAAACTGAACAACATGATTTGATTAGCCTACTGTCTAGAGAGATGTAAGCTCCAAGAAATGTTTACAAAATAAATAATTAGACAAATGCCTTCATTTCGCCTCTTTTCAGAAATAACTAAATCATTACTATTGGAACTGGACTGATTTAGAATGTATAAGCAAGAGAATGGTTGCCATTATCTACGTTGTTTATCTTCTAAAGTAGTAGATTTAGTACCTGTAAACACAATACTCCTATGTCATAGCAAATATTTTTTCTTCTTTAATTTGCTGAAATAAAATGCAAAGAAAATATAATGTATTGCAAAATGCATAATATCTAGATAATATATATGATGATCAAACTGTAGTTCATTGAACAAAAGTTTTAATGCTTTAACTTTGTATGTGACGCTATTATAGGCATGGTGATATGGGATTGAGCATTATAAAACTGACATAAATGTCTGCTCTCTTAAAGTTTACATTTCATTGTGAAGAGAAAGACAATATGTAAAATTAATGCATAAATTGTACAGTATATCAAAAAGTATTTAATTACCATGAAGAAAAACTAAGTAGAAAATTGGAATAGGGAAACTAAAAGATGTTTGCAATTATAAGTAAAATACAGAAAGGAGAAACAAGAACGTGACAATTTGTCCGACTGAAAGGAGTTAAGGAAGAGAATCAAGTGGACATCTGAGAGAGAGTGTTCTGGGAAGAGCAAAGAGCAAGTGAGAACTTCCTGTGATGGGAACATGTCCTGCATAGTCACAAAAGATCAAGGAGTAAATTGGTAAGACTTAAGCAATAGGTAGATGTAATGGGTCCAGAACATGTAGTATAAACTAGATCAGTATGAGGATTCTGGATTTTAACCCAAAATGCTGGGCAACCATTGCTGAGTTGTGAGTATAGAATTGATGTGAACACAAGGAGGCCATTGCAGTAGCCCAGGTGTGACAAAATATGGCCTTGGATCGAAGTGATATTAGTGGAGGAGCAAAAACTGGCCAGATTCAGGAGACTGGGAGAAAGCAGATATTTGAGTTTTGTGGACACATTGGGATATGAAATGCTACGAAATAAGAGACATTCAGAATTGGGCTAAGACTTGGACTAAATAATTGGAAATATGGAGTTGTCATCATAATAGTTTGGGGCAAGCCACAGGTGGAGCGTTTTCATCATTCAGCATCTCTTGTGCTACTTTCATGTTGACCTCTTGGCCCCACAAACGCAGTCATTATTCTGACTTCTATCACCATTAAATAGAAGCTCTTATTTCTCATCACCATTGGGTAGAAACTTTGGAATCAGAAAAAAAAAAAGTTCTCTTTAATATCTGGCTTCTTTTAGTCAACATATTTAAAAGATTTAACCATATTTTTGTGTGTCTCTGTAATGCCATCATTTATATTACAAAGCTGCATTCCATTGTATGGCTCCTGAGCAATTGTTTCCGTTCTGATGCAGGAAATATTTGGCTATCATGAATAAAACTGCCATAAAACTTCCTGCACAAATGCTTTTTGAGAACATGTTAAGTGAATTATCTTGTATATACATCAAAGATTGAAATTGCTTGGTCATATTTTTCATACATGTATAGCTATGAATGTGTTATCGCCATGTGGGTTTAATCATTTGTATTCCATTCAGCAATACAAGAGAAATTCTTAGAGTCTAATTGTTGATAATAAATAATGCAGTGACTTGCTAAACTACCTGGCACTAAATATAAAATTGGATATAAGCCATGATGATAAAATCCAACCAGTGCTCAAACAGTGCATGAATAATGGTATTGGAAGAAAGTATACATTTTCTGTGAAGTATTTAGGATAATCACTGACAAGATTGTTTTTAATCCGTTGTCAATAATTTTAATAATTATGGTTTGTAATTCACAATGTTCAGTTTTCCACAACAGCAACAACAAAATATTAGGCATGCAAATAAACAGGAGCACATGGCTCATTCACAGGAAAAAATAAAAAAATTTGAAACAATCCCTGAGTCAACTCAGATATTGGAATTACTAGAGAAATATATCAATGAACTGTATTAAATATGTTCAAGGTGCTAACGGATACCATGTACAAAGGACTAAAGGTAACCAGTGAAATAATGTCTTAACAAATAGAGACTGCCAATAAGGAGATAGAAATTATAAAAAGATACCAGATAGAAATTAACAACAATCTTTCTCAAACTCTGCCAAAAAATAGAAGGCAACTCATTCTAGAATGACATTATCACCCTGATACCAAAGCAAAAAAAAAAAAAAAAATCACAATATACCTTATGAATATGGATGCAAATCTTCTACAAAATACTAACAAACCAAATTCAGCAGCAAATTGCAACAAAATACTAGCAAACCAAATAGGGCAGCATATTGGAAGGACTATACACCACGACCCAGTGAAACTTATCCCACAAATGCAGGAGTGGTTAAACATAAATATCAATTAATTAAGAGAATGAACAAAAATAATTATATTAATTGATGCAGAAAAATCATTTGACACACTCCAATACCCTTTCATAATAAAATCACCCAACAAACTAGAAATGTAAGGAAACTGCTTGTATCTGATTAAAGACAGTTATGAAATGCCCACAGCTGATATCACTCACATTGGTGAAAATTTAAAAGTTTTTTCTGTAATGTCAGGAACAAAACAAGGATGCTTGAGTTCACAACTCTTATTCCATATTATTACGTAAATACTAGCCAGAAAAGTTAGGAAAAAAAAAAAATAGGAAATGGCATTCAAATTTGAAAAGAAGTAAATTTGTTCCTATTCAAATGACATGATCTTATATACAGAATATCCTAAGAAATACTCTGGGCTCAAGCATAACAATGATTGTGAGGATGGCACAGGACAGAGCAGTGTTTCCTTCTGGTGTACATAGGAGTCGCTATGAGTCAGAACAAACTGGACATCACCTAACAACAGCAGCAAAGAATACACACACACACACAACAAACCAACAAAAACAAAAATAAACTATTAGATTTAATATACAAATCCAACAAAATTGCAGGATATCAGATGAAAACACACAAATCAGGTTTTGACTAGAGCTCTGGAGAACCAAACTTGATATCTCTGCTTATTTGGTTATTCATTCATTTATCTCTCTCTATTTATCTATTGATTACTCTCTTATACTTCAGATTTCTTCAATACCAAACTTTAGGTCTTTGAACCTTATCAGAGAGAGTGACTGTATGTACAGGGCTTATTTTAAGTAATTCTCCCTGTAGATAGTTTGTTCTAGTTTTGTTTATTTTTTCTCTTAAAACTTTAGTAGAACCTGGTCACACTGGGATGGGGAAAGCTTTTAGAAGGATTTGTGTCCACATTTGAGCAAAGCAGTGGAGGAGATGCTTCCATCCTTGAATCTATCTTAGTTTATGTAAAATAATAATCCAAAAAGGCAGTAAAAACAGCATCATCATTAATAATCATCATTAAGCTAATATTTATTAAGGGCTTGCAGCATGCTGGACAACATTCTAAGTTGTTTGCATGTGTTAACTAATTTAATTTTTAATAATATTAGCTGTAGATGCTATTATTAGAGTAGATAATCTATGAATCGAGAGAGCAAGTAATACATTCCTGCTTCTGCAATTCAGAGTGAGTCACCCCCATTCTACCTTCCACCATCACGCTCCACTTTTACTCCCTGATTTAATATATGGGCCGGTGAGAGATATCTCTCTTTTTATGCCCCAGGAAGAGTTCCAGGTTTTCATGTTCTCATACCCATCCAAAGTAGCTAACAACTGTCTGTGTATAATACACAAATATTTTTCTCACGCAATATCAAGTGATAATAAAACAATAACAATGAGCACCACTTAAAGGTATCAAACCTAACTTCAGAGGTAGATTTTCTTTGAAACATAAGAAACTTGAACTGCAGATCCTCTCACCTGTGCAGGCCTCTTCCACAGCCATATCAATTTTATATTTGTATTTTTGCTCTCTTGTTCTTAAAGAAAATGTCAGAAACTGTACAAGTTTCACAGTATTCAAAACTTACATATATCACTTCAATATTCTAGAAATCCTTCCACAAGTGACTGAATGTGAGGCAAATGTTGACTATTCATAGGACTCAATCGTTCAGTAAAAATCTGAATTAGGGTTCCTAAACCCCTGTGTTTCATCCTAAAACTGACTCCGTGATTGTTTGGCCCCTGGAGTTTTCTCGGGAAGGTGATTTAGAGAATAATGAGACAAAATATTTCAAATTAAGGAGTAATTATTATAAATAATAATTTATGAATTATAAAATAATATATATATTATAATTGGAGAAAAATGAAGATAAGATATACGACGTGACTTACATCCCTGTCTGTATATAAGAGAATAAACCTGTGTATTTTCTTCCCAAAATCTAACCCACATCGAGTTTCTTCTTAAGTTATTGCACTTTTCTTTTCCCATTCTTGAGCACAGCAGCTATTTCATGTCATCCCATAGAATCAGGTAAGGGAATTGACTGGTTAAAATTTCAACTCACTTCAATTTTTCCAGATTAAGTACATCTCATCGAAATAGAACAACACTATTGAGCACCATGCCAAAATCTAAATTCTACTCTACACGTGGGCACTTTAACCCTTAGGGATCACAGCATTTGTATTTGATCTGTGGACTTTCAGAAATCAGAGTCCCTTACTTCCATGGCCAAGCCAACATTCCTATTTTGGGAATAAAATTATTGCAAAATTTAGCACATTTAATAATATCACCTATATTAGATAACTCCTCAGTATTTCATGCATATTTTGTATAGAAAAAAAATCAAACTATGTATTAGCTGATTACTAACTATATGGAGTCAAGATCTACATACGTATTTTAAAGGTAAAATAGTTAACTTAAAAAAAAATCTTTTAAAAGCAATCAGCTAATATCAATTATTTGATTTTTTTTTCACTTGAACAAATATATTTTGAGACTTGACCCTTTGTTCATTTCCCTCCCTCCCCCAGGACTGCAGACACCAGGACTAATAAAATATCACTTGTAATTTGTACAATGTGCTTAATCACGGACTAGAGGTCTAGTTTTCCCAGAAGGTCTCTGAGAAACACAATAAGAATTCCACCCTGATCAGGCAGCCAGCCTGTGTCCACCGAGAGGTTTAAAGTCTTATATAAGGACGAGAAAATGAGTTTGAACATTTGATTCTTTTTTCCACTAAATTTTTCGTGGTAAATGGTTGAAGACTTATTTGCTGAGGCAAAAAAAAAAAAAAAAAAAAAGCAATCCTGCAAGGTCATAGAATGGTAACACTTCCTAAAATGTGTTTCAAATTAGAGATTTCACAGCTTTGGATTTCTTTGTGAATTTATTTTTCTGCCACCTTGTAGAAGTGTCAAGTAGCTCGATTTTCCTAATATATGCAGCTTTGTCTGTGACTTTTTAATATATATGACAAACAAATAATATAATTTAACTTAAAATTTTTTGAAAGACAAACTTGCTGTGCCTCTCTAATGCTGTGCCCAAGTGGGGTGACAGGAAAATCTTCTATGTAATTTTGCAGATCCATTTCCCAACTCCCTGTTTAATGATTTATTTAAAAAAAAAAAAAAGTCTTCTAGGAGAATGAAACAGATCTCTATAAGAAAGATGATATATCTCAATTAAAATAAAATTTTAAACTATTTTTTATATATGTAAAATAATCTATATGTCTAACTGGAAACCCTGGTGGCGTAGTGGTTAAGTGCTACAGCTGCTAACCAAGAGATCGGCAATTCAAATCTGCCAGGCGCTCCTTGGAAACTCTATGGGGCAGTTCTGCTCTGTCCGATAGGGTCGCTATGAGTCGGAATCAACTCGAAGGCAGTGAGTTTCTAATGAAAAAGAATATGGTTTTCAACACAGTGGCTGATTTTTCAGTTTTAAAAACATGGCCTGCTATAGGTAAAGCAGTCTCGTTCATAATAACAACCATTCAGATTTCAAATAGCTCTTTGGGGCCATTTATTACTCTGAATTTAACCTAAAATATTATAATACCTTGAATACTTTGCTACAATTCGTGTCAAAAAGCTCAATATACAACTAATCTCAGGGACACTATTTAAAGGAATGTGTTTTATTTGATAAATTATGTAGAGTGAATAGTATTTTTCTTGCACGCCCATTTCCTTTGATTTGGGCGATTTCTGGGCTGGCTAGATTATCCACATTACATTTGGATGATCTCTGCAAAAATTGAATATCCAGGTATGTTATCTGAGATTAATTTGGCCATATATTGATTTTAAATTTTCTTAGGACAGCAATCACAAAAGAGCAAGGTGAGAGACGTGTCTTCGTAAAGCGAGAAAAGGGTAGGGTTTCAAGGTCCAGTGCAACCCCTACTGGGCAGGATGGCCCTGGAGGCATCACTTGTAGTCTGGACTGGAGTAGAAAAAAATGTTTCTTTCTTATTTTTGCCTTGCCACTTTGTATTATGCTCAGGGCATAGTCATATTCAACAATATTATTGGAATGGTGAAAGGCTGTAAACTATTTCAAGCAATACAAATTCGTGGTGCGAATCTTTGCAGTTGAATTAAAATATTTTGTAAATTGTTTTATTTCAAGTGAAATATATATGCATACATGCATATGCATATATATTTCTATATGTAATGTGTAACTGTCTAGTTTTCATAACTGATTTTGAATACATGTACTTTATCTTACCAAGCTGATATTTTTTAGTTCCCTTATCTGTTTTTATCATGTACTCATCATTCTAAATTGCTTCTGTAAAGCATATTACATACATTTATTATACTTCTACAAATTATTTACACAATGAAAATTCCTAATATGATATTGTTAGTTCAAAAAAAAAAAGTATGCCTTAGTTTATATGAACTTGGCTGACTATAAAAAAAAAATTTTTTTTTTTTACTATAGATAATGTAAAAAATAAAATTTCTAGTAGAGTAAATTTGCATGTGAATTTATAAGCTTTATTTGCAATTCATGAATAGGAAGTTTCAGACAATAGCTTCCAATTCATGAATAGCAAATATAGCTTATGAGCTCATATACAAATTAGATTAATCTTGTAGAAATTTCATTTTCAACAGATTTGGTGATGGAATTAATGGGACATTTTGAACTGGGTTAAGCCCAGCAGGCAAGTCCTAACTGGTTAATCCACATTTCAGCTTCTGAGGTCAGGCATTTACTGAACAAAGACTTACATTTGGGTTTGCTCATGTGACTACATCTTGGACCAAGTATAGTCAAGTTAACGGTAAATATAACTGATGATGAGTCATTGAATTTTATATGCCAGAATTGTATTAGTATTTGCATGTGTATAATCAACAATTGTTATTGTCAGTTAATTTTGTGCTTTGCTGCTAACCAAAGGGTTGGCAGTTCGAGTCTACCAGCCACTCCTTGGAAACCCTGTGGGGCAATTCTACTCTGTCCTATAGGGTCTCTGTGAATCGGAATCAACTCAACAACAAGGCGTTTTATATTAAAGTTGGCTAGTTTTTAATTGAAAATATTTTCTAGTTCTTAACGCTGTTCTGCAATAAGAATTATCCAAAACTTTTGAATTTTAAAAAAGCCATCAGTAGTCTTTTGATTTCATATCCTGATTGAGGAGCAAGTAATAAACTTTTACTAATTGCCACTTCTTCCAAGTGCAGTTTAAATGTAAGTTTCCCCAATTAATATAACAGGACTAAGTAGAACTAAAAATGCCATTCTTGACGTGCTTCTTGAGTTAAATTTAGATGAATAATTGTTAACTTGTATTTTAATGATTCATTCTCCAACCATCCCTTAGGTCTGGCATATAGATAGATAGACAGACAGATAGATAGATGATAGACAGACAGATAGGCAGACAGACGGACAGATAGATAGACAGACAGCAGACAGACAGATCGATCAACCGATCGATCTTTTTTTTTTTGGAGGGCTTTGTCAATGAATTCCCATTTACACTTACAGATGTTATCTATATAACCACCAATTCATTTAGAAGAGCTAAAATATTCCTGACCCACAAATGTTAATATGATTTTTATTACAATGTATAAAAAAATACAAATTCAAAATTGAAAAATGGAGTCAAGACTTTTTTTTAAAGAATATTATACCAAGTTTAACCAACAGTGCAATTCTAAACTATATGTATGAAGGAATTGAGTGAAAGATTTTTTCACAACACGTGAACATGTCTCTAGTCTATCATCATGAAGATATTTACAAGGGGAGTAATAACTCATGTTGGCAAATCATCTAAATGTTTTATCCCCATATTATATTTTTATTCTGTGATCAATTTTAAAGAAATGTTATTTTTATTTTATTTTATTTTTCAAAATGCCCATTGCTCAATACACACAGATTCAGTGCATAAAAACCCAAAACCAAACCCATTGCTGTTGAATTGATTCTGACCTGTAGTACCCTATAGGACAGAGAAGAACTGCCCCATAGAGTTTGCAAGGAGTGCCTGGTGAATTCAAACTGCTGACCTTTTGGTTAGCAGGTGTAGCACTTAACTACTACACTACCAGGTTTTCCTGTATAAAAACAGGGAGAGACATAGTCACCTAAGCTGATTAAAGGGAATTCTACTGCATTTAATAATCATTTTGTTTTCTCTCAAAGGTCAATCAGTGTTGTTAATGGAATTTTCAGATATGGTCTGCTTTGTTTTGATTTAAGCCATGAAGACAGAAAATCAAACGTTTGGAGCAGAGCTTATACTTCTTGGCCTTTTCCAATATGGCCAAATGAACAAGATACACTTTGTTGCCATTACTGTCATCTTCTCAGTGGCTTTGATGGGAAATATCATACTGATCCCCCTCATCCGATTGGACACTCTGCTCCACACTCCCATGTACTTCCTCCTCAGTCAGCTCTCCTTCATTGACATGATGTACATCTCCACCACGGTACCCAAGATGGCAGCAAACTTCCTGTCAAATAGTAAGACCATTACTTTTTTAGGTTGTGAGATTCAAACCTTTCTGTTTTTGACTTTCGGTGGAACTGAGGCTCTTCTTCTTGGTTTCATGTCTTATGATAGATACATAGCAATCTGTCACCCTTTACATTATCCTGTGCTCATGAGCAAGACAATCTGTTTGTCCCTGGTCACATGTGCATGGGCCAGTAGTTCTATCAATGCTTTAATACATACATTGCATGTATTTCAACTTCCATTCTGTACATCTCGGATCATTAACCACTTTTTCTGTGAAGTTCCATCTCTAATGCCTTTGGTGTGTCAGGACACCTCCCAGTATGAGTTTACTGTCCTCTTTAGTGGCCTTATCATTCTGCTACTACCATTCATGGCCATTCTGGCTTCCTATGCCCGGGTGCTTGTTGCGGTGTACCAGATGAGCTCAGGTAAAGGGCAGACAAAAGCCATCTCCACGTGTTCCTCTCATCTGATTGTGGCAAGCCTATTCTATGGGACTACTCTCTCCACCTATACAAGGCCACATTCCTTGCATTACCCTGAGGAAGATAAAGTGGTCGCGGTATTTTACAGTATCATTATACCTCTTCTGAACCCATTTATCTACAGTCTGAGGAATAAGGAGGTCATGGGGGCCATGAGAAGAGTGCTGGGAAAATGGATATTTGTACAGAAAATATGACTTTAGGAACCCTTTATAGTTTGAGACTGAACAACATGATTTGATTAGCCTACTGTCTACAGAGAGGTAAGCTCAAAGAAATGTTTACAAAATAAATAAATGTAACAATGCCTTGGTTTCTCCACTTTTCAGAAATAACTAAAGCTTTGTTATTGGAACTGGGTGGATTTGAGGTGTAAAAGCAAGAGAATGGTTGCCATTTTCAACTTTATCTTCTAAAGCAATAGATTTAATGACTGTCAACACAGTGCTCCCATGTCATAACAAATTTTTGGTACCTTTTTTAATATTCTGAAATAAGATGCACATGAAATATAATTTACCATATAATACATAATATCAGGAAAATACATATGATGACCAAACTACAATATAGAGCAAAATGCATACATCCACTTATTTATTTATTTATTCATTCATTGAACAAGGGCTTTAATGCTTTAACTCTGTATGTGACACTGTTATAGGCACTGGTGAAATGGGATTAAACAAGAAAAAACTGACATAAGTCTCTGCTCTCATGAAGTTTACATTTTATCGTGGGGAGAAAGACAGTATATAAAATTAACGGGTAAAGCGACCTTATATGAGTTGGAATCGACTCGACAGCACTGGGTTTGGGTAAATTTCGGAGTATACCAAAAAGTATTAATCACCATGAAGAAGAACTAAGTGGAAAATTGGAATCAGGAAAACAGAGGATATTTGCAATATTAAGTCAAATAGTCAGAGAAGGGAGAACCAAGAATGCAACATTTGTCAAAAACTAAAAGGAGTCGAGGACAAGAGACAAGTGGATATCTGTGGATGAATGTTCTGGGAAGAGCAAAGAACAAGTGAGAACTCCCTGAGGTGGGGACATGCCCAGCACAGTCACAAAAGATCAAGGAGTAAATTGGTGCGACACAGGAAATAGGTATATGTTTTGGGGCTGGGTCTTACAGTGTAAATTAGGTCAACGTGAGGATTGTGGCTTTGAACCTAAAACAATGGGCTACCATTGCAGAGTTGTGGTAGAGAACTGATGTGGGCAGGAGAAAGCCATTGCAGTAGTCCAGCTGTGACAAGATATTACCTTTGTCAAGGTGATGTTAGTGGAGGAGCAAAAACTGGCCAGATTCAGGAGACTGGGAGAAAGCAGACATTTGAGTTTTGTGGACACATGGGATGTGAAATACCATGAAATAAGAAGCTTTCAGAATTGGGCTAAAACTTGAAATTAACAACTGGAAGTATGGAACTGTCATCATTACAGCTTGAGGGAAACCACAGGTGAAGTATTTCATTATTCATCATCTCTTATGCTACTTTCATGTTAATGCCTTGGGCCGATAATTACAATCATTATTCTGGCTTCTATCACCGTTAAATAGAAGCTCTTATTTCTCATCACCATTGAGTAGAAACTTTTAAATCAGAAAATAAGTTCTCTTTGATGTCTGGTTTCTTTTCCTAAACATATTTAAAAGGTTTAACCATATTTTTGAGTGTCTCCATCATTTTTATTACAAAGCTGAATTCCACCATATGGCTTAGAATAATTATTTCCATTCTGATGTCAGAAATGTTTGGCTATAATGAATAAAACTACCATAAAGCTTCCTGTATAAGTGTTTTTTTGAGAACACGTGAACTCAATTCTCTTGTATATATACCTAAATTGAAATTGCTTGGTCATAAATTAGGCACGTGTTTAGCTCTATTAGCGTTATCCAAATTGGATTTAATCATTTATTTTCCAATCAGTAATATATGAAAACTTCTTAGAGTCTGAGTGTTGATAATAAATAATGCAGTGGGTTGCTAAACTACTTGGTGTTAAATATAAAGTGGGATATAAACCATGAGAGCAAAATACAACCAGTGTTCCATCAGTGCATGAACAATGGTATTGGAAGAAAGCGTATATTTCTGTGAAGTATTTTAGAGATTCACTGACAAGATTTTTTGGATCCTTTGTCAATAATTTTAATAATAATTATATGTAATGGCCTTTAGGAACACTCATTTTTGGTTCAAGACAAAATGCGTTTATTGGTCTATGAGTGCCTTACTTCGGTCAGTTTGTTTATAATATAATGTATACTAAGTTCACCACCCAACCCAACAACTAAAATAGTAAATTTGTTTATCTTTAGTGCTCCTCCAACTCATGGCGACCCCATGTGTGTCAGAGTAGAACTGTTCTTGGTAGGGTTTTCAACTGCTTATTTTTCTGATGTAGATCACCAATCCATTCTTCTGAGGTGCCTCTGGGTAGACTCGAACCACCAAGCTTTCAGTTAGCAGTGACTATGTTAACTGTTCGCACCATCCAGGGACTGCTCATATCCTTCTATACCTCCACCATCATTCTGAATTTTTAGTTTTTTAATTCTCTTGCTATAATTATAATATAGAATTCATAGGGTATTAGAAAATATTTTTAGATGCTGTAGAACTTAATAAAGGGGTCTTAAGTTGTAGATAATCTTTTTGGAAATTGATTGTTTTTTCAGTTGACATTACTCTCTCCAGGTTGAATGAAATGACAGCCCATTCTATTTTATTGTTGAATGGCATTCTGTTCTAAGACTATACTATACATTTATCTATTTTTTGTTGTTGGTGTTGTGGCTGATGGATGCTTGTTTTATTTCTAGTTGTCTACTATTATATACAATGCACTTATAAACATTGTTGCATTTGTCTTCTGTTTCCCATAAACAAGAGTTTGTATTTTGTATATATCTATGAATGGAATTGGTGGTGAAATTACTTAAGTGTGTAAACCATTTGTGTTTTACAGAAAGTTTGAAATTCTAATTTATACTTACTACCAAACACGAAAATAACAAATCCATATTTTAATAAATGTACATTCAAATTTAATGAATTTTAACATATTTAAATATTTTTCACACAGACTGCATGAAAGTTCACATCTGCAGACCACATCAGTCGCTGAAGTATATGGTTGCATGTCCAGTTGCTAGCTTCAAGTTTCAGGTAATCTCCACCCCCAGCTTCTTGATCTTGGCCTTAGAGTTTTATACATCCTTGATCTTTTATTATTGTAATTAATTTTTGTAGTATTTTTGACCATTTCCATTCTTTTGAGCTCCAATAGAGCCTAAACCTGACTAAACACGATGCTTAAACTTCAATGGCTATAGCTAACAAACTTTTTTAAGTAAATAGCAATTTGAAGGATGATTTGTGTAAGTTACATAGAATAAAGAAATCCATATACAGTACATTCACAACTAATCAGATGGATTATGACAAATTGAACAAACCTATATGAAAGTAGTAACATATTAGCACTTGAGAAGATTCCTCATGCCTCCCCCTAGCTGCTACCCATACTTACTTGTAATGAAACCATTATATTTAAGTGCATTATCCATGAATTATACTGAACAATGAAAAAATAAATCATTTCAATTATTACATAAATTCAATATAATCCCCATTAGAATCCCATCAGTGTGTGCATGTGTGTGTGTTTAATTTACAAGTTGGCTATAGAATTTATACAAAATGATGCAAAAAACAGTAATAGCTCAACAGGAGTTTTAAAATAATTAAATGAGATGCATCATTCTACGTGATATCAAAAATCTATATTGATATAATCATAGATCAATGGAAGAGAATACATAAACCAGATGCACACATACGTGTACAATGATGAGTCACATATGTCAGGTGCTTGTATGGGGAGTGATAAAAGGATACACATTTCAGTGAAAGTTGTTGGATCAATTGTATATCCGTGTATATTTTTAAAAAATGAGGTGTGGATAATGTCAGTGAAAATGACCAAGTTGATAGCCTCATTGCTTCGGTGGAGGGCCTGTTCCTGCACAGAAACAACAACAAAGCAAAAAGTGTTAGAATCAACTTTTTTAGAAATTTAGAAAGTTTTAAAATATTTACAGCAACCAAGCAAACACTGAAATAAGAGAAAACCAGAAAACCAAACCACTCCCGTCAAGTCGATCCAACTCATTGCGACCCTATAGGACAGAGTAAACTGCACCATAGAGTTTCCAAGGAGCGTCTGGTGGATTCGAACTGCTGACCTCTTGGTTAACAGCCATAGCACTTAACCACTACGCCACCAGGGTTTCTGAAATAAGAGAAAGGCCACTTAAAAACATCAGGAGAGGGGATGTTACAGAAAACAGTGTGGTAAGAAGGTGCAGGATTCATTCCCTCCACTGAAGCAATGAAAAAAACCAAAACCAAACCCAATGCCGTCGAGTCGACTCCCACTCATAGCGACCCTATAGAACAGAGTAGAACTGCCCCATAGAGTTTCCAAGGAGCGCCTCGAGGCTTCGAACTGCCGACCCTTTGGTTAGCAGGCCGTAGCACTTAACCACTAGGCCACCAGGGTTTCCTGAAGCAATGAATAAGTGGAAAAAAAAACTGACAGAATAAACATTAAGTGCTTCATGAGAAAAGATGCTGTTGAATTTTGATGAAAAATTGTGGCGTTTTTGTTTATTCACCTACTATCCCCCATTCTCCACTTGGCAGCTGCCATGAAGACAGCAGCCCACATTCCTGGTGTGGCTTGCTGGTGCCAGGGTGTGGACAAGACAGATCTTTTTTCTAAAATGATGTTGTTGATTTTGACCAATCTGGTAGTTCCAGAGATACCTGCTCTGAGATAGGCCTTGGCTTTACTCCTCTCAGACATGAGTGGCTACCAGGTGGTATCTGTCTGTCAAAAGCTTTAAAGACATATAATGCCATAACCAGCTGAGGTAAGGAATGGAGAACAGGGAAAGAAGCAGACAAACTGATAGCCTGGAAAAGAAGAGGCTGACGAGGCTAATGCATGGGAAAATAAACTGTTTTAGAGATACTGAATGTACTAAAGGATCAGAGATCCAATGTACATACAATACTATCTCTCTATG